>NW_021620961.1:4269352-4308969 GCF_004785775.1 Grammomys surdaster
TTTTTCTGTGAAATAGAGCTTACAACAAAATCTAGACTCAAAAATTATGTTAGCTTTTGTGGTCCAGTATTAGGTTTAAAATCAGTCATTACAAAGGGGAAAAAAGCATGGTCTTATTATAACAGTAGATATTGTTGTTTGTGCCATTATAACACTCACATGTATCTACTTACAGAGCACTAGGTATAATTTAAACACAAAAATATGACAATGACTAAAATAATCCTTAGTTCGGCTTGAAGGCTAGGATTTTATAGGCTGCATATTGCTTTTTCAGTCAGTAGGGAAACCACAGATGATAGATTTACTTTCAAACAGTGGATCTATACTGTTGCCAGCACTATTCCAATGATTTATTCCAGAATCAAGTCTGCACAGAGCATCTTGCTCTGTTCCCAGGAGAGGGTAATTGTTTCTGTGTCCTTGGGCTCTGACTCTTGCCTCTTGCTAACAATAGTCAATGAAATAACAATTGTGTTAAGAGGGAACTTAACCTCTGTGGTTCCTTAGTCAATGTAGTAATGTTCTAGATAAATCTGCTCTCCTTCGAAACAATTTTCTAATGCGTGATAGGTTCAGTGGCCTCTTCAGAGAAAGAGAAAAAAAAATTACTGGGAATTTGATTTTTTTTTTCAGTTTCAAAATCATGTAGTCAAATGGCCTTTAATTCAGATTATTTATTTGCTGGATTGTTCATTCATTTTAACAAAAATAGAGTCATACATATGCAAGGGAAAATGAAATTTTATACTGTATTTTGAATATAAAAATAAACATAAAAATTTAGTTATAACTAGATGAATTTTAAAACATCTTAAAATGAGAGTATATCTTATAGAAAAAGCCCTACACTTTAGTTGAGTAATTAATATTCAAAGATTTAGTAATTGTTTATTTTAATCTAATTATATAATTGTAGTTTTCAGAATAGATCTACTCATTAAAAACACTTTTCTAAAATGCAGTCTCATTCTCCACTAACTTCTTTTTCACTGCTTTATGAGTTTGTTCATTTAATGCATCTAGTATCACATGGGCTATAAAAATTTGATTTATTGACTATAAGTAAGTTTTATACTAGCATATTTTCAAAGTAATCAATATAGAGACATGTATATTAACTTATGTTCAATTACCATATGTTGGTAGCCGACTCTTAGCCGAAAGTGGCTATCATCTTTACAGCCATCTCGAGCCATATACCCTGACAAGAGACTTGTTTTCAACAGCCTGCAATAGCTGAGCTCACTCTGATGAACATCTTGTTACACTGTTTAGTGCCCCCAGCTGCAAGGTGCTCCTGGTATCCATGGCTACAAGGCACGTGACGTAGTGGCTTCAGTTGAGCTTGTCCATGAGGGCAAGTCACGTGGTAAAGGGTATAAATACCCAGGATTTCCTTTCTATTGAGGAGGTAGGAGGTAGAAGGTAGAAGGTAGAAGGTGGAAGGAGTGAGAAGGTGGGAGATGTCAGGAGACTGAAGGAGTGAGGAGAATATAGAAGAAGAGAGGAGAACAAAGAAGAGACTTGAAGAGACTCCACCAGACTCGGTCTTGTATCTATCTTTTGTGTCTCTCGCCCTTTTTTGCCCCTTCCTCCGTCCCCACTCTCTCTCTTGCTAGACCCTGACTTGCGGACCGGAGCAGCAGAACCTGTCGGCCTTTACAAAGTAACAGAACCTGACGGCCGTTACAAAAGAAACAGCTGTTACAACCATACACTAAAGTGAAGGGTAACTTACCTATATTCTTAGCTGGAAGTTGAGATTTCAGCACTGATCAAGAAAAGATAGCTGACTTCCTGGAGGAAGGAACACTGGTAAATGTTAGTTAGATGGCATTTTGAAAGATTCTCATCTGGGGTCAAATACTTCACAGTATGGAATTTTAAAGACATAAAAGGTGTCCTCCTGGGTGACATGGGAGGTGAAAAGTATGTACTTGTTAAGGAAATGTAATTGAGACATATTATAGAGGTCTTAGATCAGAGGGTTCTTAATGTAGCAAGTTTTGGGTGTTTATTAAACACAGAGATTTTTCTTCCCTAAGGAAGCCTTTTATTTTTATTTCAAAGTATGCTAAATACATAATCATATGTCATATATATATATATATATATATATATATATATATATGGTGCAAATAACTGACCATATCTACAGCAATTAGACATGTGAATGTTTTGGTCGAGCCATATTCCTAGCTTGCTCTGAAATGGCATGATTATGTACAGTGAATACCTCTAAATACTTGTCTAATTATGTGCAAAATTGCTTCATATTTTTCTTTCAATCAGAGCATGACCCTGTTGTAGAGGTAATTTTTCTGCTCCTGATTTATTTACACTTTTTATCTTCCTTTTCTATCATTTCTATCAATTTAAAGACAGTGTGGTGCTTTGTCTTGATAAATATTTTGCAAAATTCAGGTTAATAAATGGAATTGAATTGAAGTCCCAGAAATAAATCCACCCATCTATAAACATTTGTTGTTTGACAGTGAAGCCAAAACCATACAATGGCAAAGACATCTTCAATAAATGGTGCCAGTCTAACTGGATGTCTACATATAGAAGAATGAAAATATATTCATATTTATCACCCTGCACAAAACTCAAGTCCACATCTATCAAGGGCCTTCACATAAAACTGGATACACTAAAACTCATAAAAGAGAAAGTGAGAAACGCCCATGAATTCATTGATAAAGGAAACGGTTTCTTGATGAGAACACCAATGGCTCAGGCTTTAAGACCAACAATTGATAAATGAGACCTCATGAAACTGAAAAGCTTCTGTGTAGCAAAGGACACTGATAATAAGACAATACAGCAGCATACAGATTGGGAAAAGATCTTCACCAACCCTACATATGACAGAGGGCTAGTAACAAACCAAATAACCCAATTTAAAAAATGGTTTACAGAGCTAAAAAGAAAATTCTCAACAGAAGTGGCTTGAATGACCAAGAAGCATTTATATACATTCAACCTCCTTAGTTGCCAGGGAAAGGTAAACAAAAACCAGCCTCAGATTAAATTTTACATGGGTCAGAATGGCTAAGATCAAAAACTCAAGTGATAGCACATGCTGACAAGGATGTGGAGCAAGGGGAACACTCTTCCATTGCTAGTGGGAGTCCAAACTTGTACAGCCACTTTGGAAATAATTTTGGCAGTTTTCCAGATAATGGAAATAGTTCTACTCCAAGACTCAGCTATAGCACACCTGGGCATATACCAAAAAGATGTTCCACAATCCCTCAAAGTCACTTGGCTATACTGTGTTCATGGCAGCTTTATTCATAATAGCAAAAAACTGTGAAAAATCTAGATGTCACTCCATTGAAGAATAGACAAAATGTGGTATGTATACACAATGAAACACTATTTAGTTATTAAAAAGAAAGGTTTCATAGATTTTACAGGCAAATAGATGGAACCTGAGAATATCATTCTGAACGAGGTAGCCATAAAGTACAGATACCATGCTATATACCACAGACCAAAAGAAGCTAAACACGAAGGAAGACACAAGACAGGATGCTTGAATCTTACTTAGAAGAGGGAATAAAATAGGCATAACAGGCAAGTGGAAGGAGGGAACTGTGTGGGACAGGAGAAGTAGAGTTGAATGGGGTGTTCAGAATCAGGTATGTGCAGGGGCAGGAGGGATGGACAGAGGACCTTGAGAGTGAATGAAAAACTCCAACTGATAGTGACAGAGAGGTATGTGACATCTAAAAGAAGTAACATAAACAGGATATAGGGGAGGCACCCAAGAATCAATGAGGATGACTTTAGCTATGATTTATAGCATTAGGGATATGGAACCTGAAGATGCCACCCCTTGTAGCCAGACAGAAATTCCAGTGAAGCTAAAGACTCTCCCACAAACCTTTTGACCCCAAGTTTGTCCTGTATTTATAATAAATGAAGGGAGGACTAAGGGAATGGCCAACCAATAACTGGCCCAACTTGAGACCCATCTCATGGACAAGCACCAATACCTGACAATATTAATGATACTCTGTTATGCTTGGAGACATGAGTCTAGTATGGCTGTCTTCTAAGAAGATTCACCCAGCAGCTGATTCAGACAGATGTAGACCCCCACAGCCAAACAGAAGATGGAGCTTGGGTCTCTTACAGAAAAATAAGAGGAAGGATTCCAGGATCTGGAAAGGATAGAACCTCCAAAGGAAGTCCAACAGAGTCAACTAACCTGGGCCCTTGGGTCTCTCAGAGATTGAACAACCAAAACCAAGGAACATACATGGGCTAGATCTAGGCCTCCCCACACATAGAGCACATATGCAGTTTATTCTTCATGTGGGTCCTGAACAACTAAAGCAGGGTTGAGGTAGTCAGGCTATCCCAAAATCTGTTGCCTGTATGTGAGATATGTTCTAGCTAGACTTATTTGTCTGGCCTCAATGGGAGAAGACATAACTAGCCTCGCATATTCAACAAGGTGGGGTGATGCTCAGGGGGACCCCAACCTGCTCAAAACAAGAAGGGGAGGAGGCATGGAGGAAAAAATTATGGAAGATGGGGCCCAGGAGAGGGAGAGTGACTGGGATGTAAATTGAAGAAAGAAAGAAAGAAAGAAAGAAAGAAAGAAAGAAAGAAAGAAAGAAAAAAGATAGAGAAAGATAGAAAGAGAAAGAAAAAAAGGAAAGAAAGAGAGAGAGAAAGAAAGAAAGATGAGTTTATTTATTTATTTATTTATTTATTTATTTATTTATTTATTTATACAGGCCCTGGCCATATAGTCTAGGGTACCTTTGAACCCAAACATTCCTTGATTTAGCTTTCACAGTGATGGAAAGACAGGTACACTGCTTTCAGGCTATGGTTTGATTGTGAATAAGATAGCTTTATCCTTTAAGTCTTTCTAATCTTGTGAGCATGAGTCAGTTTCAATATATGTAATCCCTATCCATCTTATCAAGCCTGGCTTGTTTCTTATTCACTGTGGTTTTTATTCATTTGTTTGTTTGCTTGTTTGTTTCATTTGTTTTTATTTTACATATATTTAATTATTTTGTTTTCAGGGATAATCTTACTTAAGATTTCAGAATTTGAATATTTTATCTTAAATTATGTTACTGTTAGTCATGTTCTGTGTATTTCCTCTACAGTTTAATCTTAACATTTCATCTCTTTTTGTTTGCTTTCACTAATTTGGTGGCCTGCTATTTTTTAGATCTTTAAGGTAAAATGTTCTTTACTTAACCCTTTTCAATGTTAGAACTCATAGGCTTGGCCTTGAAGCCAAATGATAGCTTAATGCATTTAATTTTTTTGCATGTTCTTCTTTTTTATTCAATACAGCATTATTTTGTTTTATTCTGTGATTTCTTTGATTTGTTGATTACTTAGGGATTGGTTATTTAACTATTATCTGTCTAAGCTTACTGAATTATCTTCCTATGTTTTGTGAGTTATTTCTACTGTTATTAAAGAAAATACTGCATGGTTTCAGTGCTTCAGTGCTTGCTGCAGTAATTATTAAAATGGCAGCTAATCAAGCCAAGCCAACTATCTATGTTGCTGCGGCTCTGCTGTGGCTCTGCATAGCTCAGCCACCATGTTCCAAAGCCAGAGGCCACTTGCTCCATAGCTAGAAACAGCCAGCCAGAAACATCAGCCCTGCCACTCATGAGAAGGCAGTGTGGGAGATGGCTCTGCCAATCTTCCATACTGTCTCCGCAAGGCTGGGCAATGCCCAGACCATCCTGCCATTCACGTGGGCCCATCCGGTAGGAAAATGGGCCACCAATGCTTAAATGTTCATCAAAGGCTTTATATATTTGGTAATGCTCAATAACAATATGCCCGTACAATTAGGGTTGTTTCTCAATTAGCTAACCTAAATATAAGTTGTTACCCAGGACTGCTCTCCATACGTACATGGCTCTTCATCCTCCTACACTTCTGCCCTCTGTAGCTCCTCCTCTTCCTTTTCCTCTTCCTCTCCTTACTCTTCCCACTTTAGCTCCTCCTACAAGTTATTCTATTGATGTGTTCTGAATATTAGTTATTACATTTTTTTCTTCCCACATCATCTATGCCTTACAGTTCTCTTGGTTTAGTGCTATTTTCTCTTTAGTAATTAAATCCCTTCATGACTTCTTTTAAGTTTTTAAATATATTTAAATTATAACATACCTACAAGTAACATCATACAGAGTAGGGGGTTATATGTAATAATATATGTGTGCATACACACAGACATACAGACACACACACACATACACACACACAAACACACACACACACACACACACACACACAGAGAGAGAGAGAGAGAGAGAGAGAGAGAGAGAGAGAGAGAGAGAGAGAGAGTGAGAATAACTGTTAATGGAAAACGTGACCATGATTTCAAAATCAGTAAAGGGTGAGGCATGTGGGAGACTTTGTAGGGAGGAGAGGGAAGGGGGAAATGATATGATTATAATCTCAAGAATTAAAATAAATAACAATAAGTAGAAAAATTGCATACAACATATTTAATCTCATGCTTTTTCTCCTACCTACCCTATCAAAATCCTTATTTTCTTTTGCCTTTTCATACACACAAAAAGAAAAATAACAAAAAGTCAAAACGACAAAACAAAACAAGTCATACACACACACACACGCACACGCACACGCACACGAACACGCACACGCACACACACACAAGTCTATTTCCTCTTGGTCAACTACTTCTTGGCATGTCTTGCCCCAGAGTGTGGTACATACAATCAGTGACATTTTAGTAAAGAACACCCATTTTCCTTTTCCAGCAGGCATCAATTCCCAATAGAGTCTTGGTTAGTGGTGGAGATTTTTGCGTACATTTCTCCTTCTCAGTGCTGAGATTTTGTCTGAAAAAGGATGTTTTTACCCTTGGTTCTTAGAATCTTTCTGGTTCTTCTTCTGATAAATCCTATGCCTTGAGTCGAGGGTTGCTCTTAAGTCTCTCACTCTTTCCACATTGTCCTGTTGCAAGTTGCTGCATCAATTATTCTCCTGCAAGAGAAAATTTTGATGATGATAAAGGGCATCCCCTATCCTATGAGTATACTAATATACCATTATGAAATTTTATTTCATATACATATACATATGTATACATATATATGTATATATATATATATATATATATATATATGATTTTCACCAGTAATGCTTGATAAGTCAGAGATGTCTTCTATAGGATATAATTTTAAAAAATTATATTTAAATCACTTAAATTGTAGTATCATGAGCCAGTATCATATCTAATACCAAAATGCCTAGAAATGAGTACTACTTTACTGATAATTTGTATTTAAAATGAGAATATTTCCATATTGACTGGCATGTACTTTGCCAGCATTCATATTTTTTTGGATTGTAAATGTATATTTCTATGAATATATTAGAAATGTTAAGAAAAATAATACCGCAACTAAAGCCATGAATAAAAATATGGTGATATGTATTGAAATATATTGATATTTGGAGGTCTATGTGAATTTTTTGAGATTTATTTATTTTATTCTTATATGTATGAGTGTTTGCCTACATTTATATTTTTATATGTCCAAGGTGGTGTTTGTAGAATTCAGCAGAGGTCGTCATTTCCCTTGGACCTGGTACGACAGATTATTGTAATGGACTCTATTGGTCCTGAGAATGGATCCCATGTCATTTTCAGAAGCAGTAATCACTATTACCCACTGAGCCATCTCTTTAGACCCATTCCATGCATTTTAAAAAATGATAATTTAGAAGCTTGTAAAAATTGTAAAGTTCAAATTTAAAATCTATTTAATTTCCAAACTATGCATGAGAATGAATAGACTTTTCAAAATGATTAAAAAACAAAGCAGCATAAGTGTGTATTTATGACAGCTGGCAGAATCGCATACTGTATACATAACAATGAAATGCAAAGCTAGTGAGACATGGAGTCCAATTCTAATTAAGCACATTGTCTAAAATGTAAATTAATTGTGTTTACCACCAAAACACCATCTGTTTCTAATAACTGAAAATTGTTAAGTAAAATGGAAAAGTTGTATCATATTGAAAAAAGAGTTATTTTATTCTCCAATCCAAAAATGCCAAACAAGTATCTTAGCTGTTGTACACATTATTACAGAAATTTATAAATCACTTGTGAATTGTGAGACCTGTAATTATTTTTGTTTTGCTTTGTAAGCATAGATACCTGGGGGTATGTGTATACATTTTTATAATTACATTTCTTTCTTGGTTATCAATAAAATAGACTTCATTTCTCTCAGGAGGACATTTTAGCAAATTGATATAGGTTTTTATATGTTCTTTGAAACTTTTACCCTCATTTAGATAAGCATGAGATTATATAAATGGTAAAAAACTAAAAAATACTGAATATCGTGAAAATACTGATAAAATACTAAAAAAGGTTAAAAAGCAGATAAAATTGAATTCTTTATTTTTTATTCAGTAACTGAAAAAATGAACTTATATAACTTAGAAAGGATTATCATTTTGAGCTCTAAAATATGAAACTATAATATGTTTAAGGACCAAGACTATTGCCACAAGTTCTTTTCATTTTACTCTACATGTCCAGAAAGCAAACTCTTTAATCCGATTAGTATTTTCCCAGTGGGAAAGCCAGGTAGTTCATTTTGCAAAGCAGAATCATATTTCTTTTGCTACTCAAATCGCTTGGATATAATGGTTCAACAAATCTGTGGAGTATTAACCTTGGTAATAACTCTGAGTAAAAATATTCTTCAATTGAAATAAGAATATGTTGCATTGCCTGGATACATTTATTTTCACATTCCAACCACTGTAAAATGTACATATGTAAATTCACCTGGAAAAGTGTAAGCTAAATTACTGGGTAACTACAAAACAAAAAACAAGCAAAAAATTCCCAACTCAACCAATCTAACCACGAATAACAAATATCAACCAAACAAACAAAACAGCAAAGAGAAATCCACTGACTATTTAGCACAGCTTTACTTCAAAAATGCTCTCTAAATATTTCCCCACATATGTAAACAATGAGAGTAAATGAACAGTTTACAAAGGATACACTATGTAAACAATGAGAGTAAATGAACAGATTACAAAGTATACACTTCACAAGCTGTTTATTAACATCATCCTTTCTGAGCTGATATAACGTAACTAATTTGATACATTGTAAACAATTAGTATTGAACATCATTTGATTATTTATTAAGCTTTTTAAAATCCTACTTACTTCTTGTTCCTATATTCCAATAATCTTCGTATTGCTGAGACTCTAAACATCTCTGTAAATTTTATCCATTTAAAAAAATTGTTCTAAGAACCACAATGGGCAAATCCAATTTGTTTGTTTCCTTTTATTTGACAGAATTTTCATCAGGACATAATTATTCCCTCTTCTTTCAATCTTCTTTTAGACAAAAGAATATAGCCTCTGTAAGGACAGGTTGTTTGAAGAACTTTCCCTCCTCCAGATGTTTGTAGGAGCTCAATGGCACCAGGCTTGCCTATGATGGGGCCTTCTCTCTAATATGTGTGTTCACAAAGCATCATCTTGAACTTATTGATCTTTGATTTGTCTTACATGATAATATCTCATACCACATTTTCCAAACTGTGTGTCTGTTAAATTTGATCCTGTTGAGAAGCATCTCATCCTAGCCACTTAGAGACCTGCAGGTCCTACAGATATAGTAGAGTTGTGGACACATGAGAGAAACAACAACTTTTTTATTTTTAAGTTTTATTTAATCTGTTTCTTTAACACTTCAGATTTTATTCCTTTCCTGATCCACCCTCTGACTGTTCCACATTCCATACCTCCTCCCTGCCACTCTGTTTCCATGATGATGCACCCACCCTCTAACCGCCACCTCATCAGACTTCCCAATTTCCTGGGGCCTTCAGTCTCTTCAGGGTTAGGTGCATCTTCACTGACTGAACCCAGACCCGGCAGTCCTCTGCTGTATTTGGGTTGGGAGCCTCATATCAGCTAGTGTATGCTGCCTGGTTGGTGGTCCAGTGTCTGAAAAATCTTGTGGTTCAGGTTAATTGAGACTGCTGGTCCTCCTATAGGGTCACTCTCCTCCTCAACTTCTTCCAGCTTTTCCCTACTACAAAAGCCTATACTCAACAAAACTGGAAATTCTAGATGAAATAGATGGGTTTCTAGACAGATCCCACATACCAAAGTTAAATCAAGAGCAGGTAAAATATCTAAACAGTCCCATATTTCATAAGGAAATAGAAGAAGTCGTTAAAAACCTCCCAAATCAAAAAAAAGAAAAGCCCAAGGCTAGAAGTCATTAGTGCAGAATTCTACCAGACCTTCAGAGAAGACCTAATACCAATATTCCTCAAAATATTCCATAAAATAAAAACAGGAGAAACAACAACTTTTAGAATCTGTATAGCTGTTGGAGACCAAGGTGAAACTATTTGTTTGTTCTCTTGATCAAAAACATATATGATATTTTTAATGCCAAATACTGGAAAAGTTAGAGCTTTTATTCGTGATCTTGTAAGTCTATCAGTAGGAGAATTCCTAACTGCAGGGTTCAAAGATCTTAAGAGTATTGACCTGGAAAATTGAGGAAAGAAAGCATATATTGGTAGCTTCTGCATCTCCATGCAAACCTTCTCATTTGTCAGATTAAATAATTTCAAACAAAAATCAGACACATGGGTTCTGAGAAGTCAACACATACAATCAACCTAAGTAGCCTTAATTTGATCATCATGGACCAATCATGAAGACTGTTGTACTCTGTGAAGTTTCCTTAATCATAAAAATATAATCACATTGAAATTGTATGTAATGAGGTTGTATATTTTGGTGGTTTCTTTACATAGAAGATACCACCAAATAGTACCGAATAGAAACAGAAAAAAAGAGTAACACTAGAAAACATGCTCTGGTAACCCAGGGTGAGGGGCTGCCTTGTCAAAAGCTAAGGGGAAGAGGGATTGTGGAGGAACTCTATGAGTCAGCATTGAGAGGGGAGTTAAGATTTGGGATGTAAATATATAAATGTAAAACATTGCACTGGTAGTACACCTTGAACATTGAAATGTAGATACGATTACTATTAGTAACTTTTGGTAATGTGTGCTCATGACAGTGTGTTATCTGTGGATAGTTTTGTTGCAAGAGATCTCAAATGCCAATGGGTGAGTATTTAAAATTTTTATATTCAATGTCTCAGTTAGGAAAATTTTAATTTTCTGTAGAAAAATCAGTACTAATTCCATGTTAAGAAAGTAAAACTTCTATATTACTAAATTTAAGCAGGAAACTACATAGCAGATTTTAGCAAAAGATTGAAATTAACCTATCAAAAAGTAATTAAATCAGTCAATGTGCTACATAGTGTCACATATAACCTTAGTGTTTGTGATGCTGCGTGTACCTGCTATAGGTATCATATCAAGCTATTGAGATCAACTAAGTACATTTCCATACTCTTATTTGGCCCATAATATTTTAGGTGGCTTCCCAATGACTAAGATGCTCTCTTCAAACATATTTTTAAGACATATTTTTTCCAGTAATGTTTATTTAATTACATTCTCAAGTAGAATGTGAAATCTGTTTAAGAGTATGGTAACATAAACCTCTAAATTAATCACCATGGAGGCAAATAGATAGCAGGCTGTATGCCAGCTTATGCTACACAGTGCTGCCCTATCTCAAAATAAATAAATAAATGAAAATAAAACCAAATCAAAATAAAACAGAAACAAACAAAAAACAAAACAGAAAATCTCTCCTCCTCCCCTCCCAAAAAAAAAAACAAACAAGAAAACAATATAATGAAATAAATAGGCGAAAGAAGAGGAACATGTGAAATAGGTATACAACGGAAAGATGAATGAAGATGAACAGAATCAAAAGACTGATACTTTTGATTTCTGATTTTGTTCATTAGGATACTATCTCTGTGCTCTTTAGTTAATTTGGCTAGGGGTTTATCTATCTTGTTGATTTTCTCAAAGAACCAGTTTTTTTTTTTTTTGATTCTTTGTATTGTTCTCTTTTTTTCTATTTGGGTGATTTCAGCCCTGAGTTTGATTATTTCCTGCTGTCTACGCCTCTTGGGTAAGTTTGCTTCTTTTTGTTCTAGGGCTTTCAGGTTTGCTGTTAAGTTACTAGTGTAGGATTTCTCCAATTTTTGTTTTAAACCAGGGCACTAGTGCTATGAATTTTCCTCTTAGCACTACTTTCATTGGGTTCATAACTTTGGGTATGCTTTCATAAGCTTGGATATGCTGTGTCATCATTTTCACTGAATTCAAGGAAGTCTTCAATTTCTTTAAGTCTTCCCTGACTAAGTTATCATTGAGTAGAGAGTTGTTCATTTTCCATGGTTATGTGGGTTTTCTGTTGTTTTTGTTTTTATTGAAGACTAGCCTTAGTCCCTGGTGATCTGATAGGATGCATGGGATTCAGTCTTCTTCAATTTCTTCAACTGATTCAGGCTTCTTTTGTGACCAATTATATGGTCAATTTTGGAGAAGACACCAGGAGGTGCTTAGAAGGTATATGATATTGTCTTCTGTCTTTGAAATATGTATTGTCTGTGGCAGAATATACGAATTTAAATATTCAGACCATGTATAAGATAGATATAGCCCAAATTTTTCCCAAACACATTTTTTGTGAAGTGCTGTCATTACTCTGATTCTCTCAATTAGTAGACAATAAAAATTATGTTTTACAGTCATTATTTGATTTTAGAAATACAAAAAATTTTGACATTATCACTTTAAAAATGCCATCATGTTACAGCTTTGAAAACAATCCCAGTAAGCATAAGTAAGGCAAGTGTCTCATAAAAGTCTTTTGGTTTCATATTTTAAGTATTGTTCTGTTATTGTGCTAAATTTGAGGTCTCATACATCTTTGTGGCTCACATATGCATAAAAAAGATTTGTCTGTTTATTCTGAGAGATTTTCCAGTGCTTATAGAGAAAAGAATAGATTAACAACCCTTACTGTTTTGAAATTGCTATTGCCAAGAATCATTAATCCTATGGATATGTTTACACATATTTTGTGGGAGTAAATTTAAATATCAGTAAGCATTCAGTAATTGGGAAGGTTATGGAATTAACTTGATTTACAGAAGAGCCTCATTCTCTACATTTGTGTGCAATGTCTGTTGGAGATATATGTTTATATTTATATACCACTGTTTGTACATAGAGTTTATACCTACCAATTTCACACCTTTGATTCCTTGTGTTATAAATTTACATATGTAGTATTTCTACTTTTCTTTTTTCAGTACAAGGGAATAAACCCATATCCTTGAACATGTCAGGCAAGCACTCTAATCCAGAATAATATTTTGTATGCCATTATATTCACTTAAAAAACAATTTCTACACTGAGTGATATTCAATTACATAATACTGTGCCAATACTTTTCTATTATAATGGACATTGATATAGTACAAGGCATCCTTGTCAAATATTTGATCTTTGTAGATATATGTTTCTCTTGTATGTACATTTAAAATACAATCTGTGAACAGCATGATCCTTTTGAAATTGATTAGGATATATTGTATGTTTGAACAGCTATTAAATGTCAGTATCAATGGCAATTAGTTTAATGGGCTGGTTACTTATTGCTTGCCTATAGTGTTCTGAAAGTGGAGAAAAAAGTGTATAGTTATACAGGTAAATCCTTCACATATCAAAAAAAAATTTAAGTACCCATAACCAAAGAACTACAGGCAAGGGAAAAGCATACCAGTATTATATTTCTTAAAGTTGCACAATTGAATCTTTACCATTATAGATGCATTCTTCACTCAGTGTTGATATGCATTCTGAATGAATGCTTTGGCCTTAAAGAAGATGCTCTCTCATGTCTACTGACTTCTTGGAGGTCAACTTTGCTTGTACATTCACTTCAGCTTTCTTCTTTTTGAGACAGACAGACAGACAGACAGACAGACAGACAATATATATATGTGTCCTATACATATATTCTCCTAAAATGTTTGTTACACACTCTCTCTCTCTCTTTGCATTTATACTATTCTCTGTGAAGTCATGTCCTTTGAAGACTTGCTTTCATATCTGTCCTATCAGCTGCTGTGCTATTCATAAATGCATACTTGTAAATACAGAACTTGGAAAGTTGAGGCTAAAAGATTGCTCTCAGTCTGGGATCAGCATACTAAATAATAATAGTGTGTCTCAAAGAAACTGAAATAATAAAAAATCTGAAAGTTCTACTGCTCTATCAGAAATTTAAGTATTGATCTGTATGTTTGAGTTAATGATATCAGAAATAAATCTAATACCTTCAAATTTTTTGTTATTCTAGGGATTTTTTTCTTTCTTCTTTCCCATCTTTATTGAAAGCAGTCAAGTAAGCATTTCTTGTTATATCCTTTTATTTGTTTTATTTAATTAGAGATCATGCCTCCTTCTTTTAAATATTGTTAGGTGGCCTGGGGTTATAATATTCAGCATAATAGTCAATATACACTATTTTTTTGTAGAAACATAGTTATTGAAATTAACAATTATTAAACATTCATTCCTATAGCCTCACTAATCACTGTCAAAACCTTAAAAACATGTGTATCTAGTACTCATACTGTTACAAAGTACAAGCTCGTTGTAACTGGTCAATTTTACTCTTGAGTTTATGATACGAATCTGTGTCTTATTTTATAGATTCTATAAATGATATACTGCTTCAATACTGATAGAAATTCACAGCAGTTATATTCCATTTGTGCTTGCATCCAGTGTTTGTGCATTGCTGTTGATAAGCCATACTTCCCCATAAAATATAGTCTCTGATTAATTTGGTGCTGTTTTTGCTTTAGTCAATAAAATAATAGAAAATGTATATATGTAAGCACACACTTATCTATTCAGGTAATAATTTTGTTTTCCTCGTGATTTTCTTTCTTGTTGTTCAGTACTATAGTCCATCATTTCTCCTCTATCTGAGTCATTTCTTCAAATTCCTTCTGTGGGAAACAAATTTCCTCAGGCAGTTTCTTCAGAAAACATTTTTGTTTTAGCCTCATTTTAAGCAATTTTATCACTGTATAAATTACTTTGGACTTACATTTTCATGTTATCTTTTGTAACTCTAAACATGTTATTTGGTTACCTTCTGTTCTCCAGTGATCTTGATACAGCCAATTTCTGTAATTCTCCAACTCCCACTGGGAGACTAACATTTTTCTACAGTTCTCTGTAGAATTTCAGAGGAGCGATTCTGAGGGCTTTGGCTTGCATTGACATTATGAAATGTTCAAACTTGCTAATAAAGTACCTTGGATACAAATTATTAAGGGTTCCTCAATAAAACACATTAATCTACAATGTATTAATGGATGGATAATGATTATGCATAAATACCTTACTAAGTACATTACATATGTTCAGTTTTGAAGAAACAACTCATGCTATTGTTGAGTACAGATAGTCAGTGCACTGGTCATATGCAGCATTTAAGCCATTTCAGACCTAAAAATAACATGGATCATTCTTTTCTATTTTTTTCCAGTGCTTAAGTATTTTGTGGTTCTCATTTTGTTTCCATGAATAGTGAATTTTAATGTTTCCTGTTGATTTTTTATTAATATTTATTTTTAAATGAAGTATAATTAAATAGGCATACCCTTGAGTGTGTTCCTTTTTCTGTTAGTAAATACATTTATTCTTTGTATGAGTGTTTTACTAGATGTCTGGTCAGCTTCTTTTTAATCCAGGATGACTACTAAGGTTCAGATGTTAATGGCCATGTAATTATCTATTAAAGTATGGAATAATTAAACTAATTAATATGAATATTAATGTGTCTGATGTCTGAAATAGATAAAAATAAGATATTCCAAAGACTAAAGGAGGTTCAAAAAATTGGTTGATGTGGTTAGCCCTGATAATATTGTATGCAGTGTATTTTATTTCTAACTCAATACTTACAATGGACTATTGACGTGTGTGTAAGCTAGAAGTGTGTGTGTGTGTGTGTATGTGTGTATGTGTAAATTGCTACATAGAATTTTTTAATTTATAGTTTTGGAAATCTATATTAAATTAGATTATACACAGTGGAGTATCAAATAAGATTCAGAAAAAATGTTTATCATTTATAATTTGTTTATAACTGTTTCCTACTGCCACAAATATTTCCACTGGTTGGCTAAGTTTAAAAAAATCTATCTTGGTAAATTAATTTGTTGAAAATAAGTTTCAACTTCCAAAGAATGCATTCATTATTCATAAATGTGTAATTGTCTTCTACGTGTAAAACAAGTCCTCTAAAATTTGGCAATATTATGTAAATTAATACTACTCACATAGTTTGAAAGAAAAGATGTAGCTGACCATGTGCAACTGATTTCTTGTCAAACCTAACATCTAGGTTTGACAAGAAATAACATCTTTCTGTCATTTAATCCAAAAATAATACTAATTTAAGCTCATAGTTTTGGCAATAATCCATACCAGGTGTATCATAATTAGACATGGGAGAATAATAGGCAAAGTAAATGTAATTATGTTGACAAATGGTCTTTTTTTAGTTTTTAGTTTCCAAAGCTTGCTATAGAATGAAAGCCTTATCCTATATGTATGTGTGTGTGTGTGTGTTTGTGTGTGTGTGTGTGTATGTGTGACCATGTAAACATGCACATATCTGCAGTTGTGGAGATCAGAGGTTAATCTCGAGTGTTAAAATTCAGACCCATTTATCTTCTTTTTTTAAGTACAAAGTTTAGTTGCCCGAAAATTGAGTAAGCAGGTGAAGCTAGCCAGCCAGCATTCTACAGGGCTGTGACTACCTAGACTTCACTACTGGGTTTGTGAGTGTCATCAAACCTGAATTTTTCCCCACACAGGTTTCATATTTCATACTCAGACTCTCATGCTTGTAAGACTTTGCCTACTTACTATCTCTCCAGCTTTGGGCAGTTTATAAGAAAGGTAAATATATTGTTTCATAGATTAATGTCAAATGTAAAAATGTTGAAAGGCCCAAAGGTTTATTTCACATAAAACACCTTCTTTCACTGCAGTTAGAGGATTTCCCACTGAGTTCCTGAGTGTGCTTGAACTGAGTTCCTGAGTGTCTTTGAACTGCATCATGGGCTTTCATACTGGTAATCGGATTTGTTATTTGTTGAGATTTGTTGAGATTATACATGATTATGTCTAAGTAACCATGCATATTAGGATGTTATTTAACTATTTAATGTTATTTTAACATTTTAAGGAACATGTCTCAAAAATAATCACCACCTTTGTGGTAAATGAATTAATGCTTTAGCACGTGGCTTTTGATGGGGACAGAAATGTCATCACAACAAATTATAATTTAAAACAGTAATATGCATCTGTTGGATAATATAGAAAATACCATATTTGAATTTATTAAAGTTTAAATTATCATACATAGTATGTATTCTATTATGGTATATATATAACTATAGATAGTTCTGATTGACCTTATTGCACATTGTCTTAATGCAAATGCTATGTCTACCTATTTTGATTCCATCCCTACACCCAAGTAGGTTCTCTTTCCTTTCAGGTCCCCATGTATTCCTTTATTCTACATTTCCCACTTCAGTATCCATGAGTGTACTTAAGCTTACTTCATTATAGAATCAGTTTTGCTGGTGTGCTTCTAGGTCTATGATAAATTAATGACAAGCAATGACTAACCTATGTATACATGCTTTTCTCCTGCTTCTGCTAGTAATATGAGGAGATGAAAGTCATTCCAGGGGAGCTAATCTTTGATTCTTTCAGCTGCTGCTACTGTGCTAAAGCCTCATTGCTGTCATGGCATAGGAAAAACTAAATGAGAGGTAGCACCTCAGGATGCTTCTCTGTAAGCAGAAAGTGGAAAGATTTATTCTGATCTAGGACATTTATCGTAGGTGATAACTTAAATGGCTTGGTTTTATGCAGCTTAGTTTTATTTGGTAAAGGATTACAATTTCCATCTCCATAGCCCTTTCACCTGCACCTTCTCTTTTGACATTTTAGTGTTTGGCAGAGGAAGGTATTTTCATCAGTTAGTGTCTTTGTGTTGCCCTCAAACTCTTCCTCCACAGCAATTCCAGTGCCCCACAAAACACAAATCCATGTTTTTTTGTGAATTATGGATTTTTGTTATTGTCTCAATTTATATTAATGTCTCTCAGAATATATTCATATTCAGCTGGTTTCAGTTGTCCTGGCCAGGGTAGAGCTTACATCTCCTCTGTTCTCCTCCCCACTTGCTTAGCTAAGGTTCATCAGGATTATCTGTTTCCTCACAACCCAAAGGTAAACTGCTCCTCTGAAGAGATTTACTTGTTTCAACAAAATTCTCTTGTCCTATAGCTTCTTGAAGAAATACCAAACTTTAAGCGTTTAAGTACTGTTTTAATGGGAACTTCTAACATGACGACTAGCCACTTTCTATGACCATAGAGCACTATCTAAGTTTTCTCTCTAGTTATAAATGATTGGCATGATATATGTGTATTCTAATTTGTGAAATCTCACTACAGAGAATGAAATAATGAGGAAAAAATACACACAAATAAACAAAAACATTATTTTTTCTTCATTGTCTTCATCTTCCACCTCCATCTCCACCCCCCACATCCCCGCTTCCCCACCAACCCCTGCTCCTCTACCTGCCTCTTTTTTTTTCCCTGAGAGAAGATACCAGGTGGTCATAACTGGACTGGAATTCATTACCCTCAAATTCATAGAAATCCCTTCTCTCAGGTTCCTAGGGCTGAGATTACAGGCACGTTCAAGATTCCATTTAGCTGCTATATGACAACAATCTGATGAAAAGCAACTTGCGAAGGTATGGACTACTTCCATGTGATAGCCCAACACAGTCCTCGAAGTAGGAGCTTGAAGCAGAAACTCTGCTGCCTTTGTTTGTGGCTTGCCCCTATGTCATGCTCAGGTAGCTTTCTTATCTAGCCAGGACCATCTACCATGTGTTGGAAGTATCACAGTGAGTTGGACCCGACTGCCCTGACATCTACTCTCTCTTGAATCTTTCTGTTTTCATAGCACAACTGTCCTTTGTTCCATTTTACAGGGTTTCATTTATCCCATCTTTCTCTCCACTCTAGTTTTTAAAAACTTTTGACATATTTACATCCATTATGTAGATATTTTATTTTTTAATAACTATAATCTGCATGTGAAAGAAAAATAAGTTTTGTCTTTCTGAATGTGGGTATCTTTATTTAATATTTGACATTACAACGTTTTCCAAAGCTGTAATAATTATTCTTCATATTTGAATAAAATTAATAAAATTATATTGCAGATTCATACGACATTTTAATGAATGATTCATCTGTTGATGGACATCTAGGCTGGTTCCAATTCCTTGCTATTGTGAATATGGCAACCAAATTAAGGAAGTAAATAAGCCTCTTTGTTACCTGAAGTTAGAAATAGAATCAATAAAGAAAACAAACCGACAGAATTCTAGATTAAAAAAAAAAGAATGAAAAAATGCAGAATGTAAACAAGAGTAATAAAGACAAGCTTCAACAGCAGAATACAATAGATGAAAGAGATATTCTCAGGCATTGAAGATCTATAGAAGAAATAAACAGATACATTATGAATTGGCCAGAGGAAATATTGCATCTAAAATTTTTCTGACACAAAACATCAAAGGAATCCTAGACACTATGAAAAAATAAAATCTAAGAATAATAAGAATAGATGAAGTAGAAAAATCTTCAATCAAAGGCACAGAAAGTATTTTCCAAAATAGCATAGAAGAAAAGTTTTCTGACCTAAGATGATCCTTATAAAGGTACAAGAACCATACAGAACACCACATAAAAAAAGATAGAAAATAAACTCAGCTTGCCACATAATACTCAAAATACTAACAAAAAATATTAAAAGATGCAAAGGAAAAGGATCAAGTTACATATAAAGGCAGACCTATTGGAATTATACCTGATTTCTCAGTGGAGACTCTAAAATTCAGAACAGCTTGGACAAGAGTGGTGCACACTGTAAGAGATCATAGATGCCAGCACAGTTTTTTCTATTCCTAGAAAAAACTTTCAATTACCACAGATGGAGAAAACAAAATATTTCATTTAATTTTAGTCAAATTTAAACAATAGCTATCTACTATCCAACAGTACATAAGATACTAGAATAAAAAATCCAACCCAAAGAGGTTAATTATAATCTAAGAAAAATATAGGAAATAATCCATCCTGGATCAGCAAAACTGAAGGTAAGGAAACACACATACACACATACACACTCACACATGTGCATACATGCACCACCACCACCACCATCACCACCACCACCAAGAACAACAACAATAACAAAATAATGGTAATAATCAATCATTGGTCATTGATATTTCTGTACAACAACGATTTAATTCCCCCAATGGAAGGATACACATTAACAGAATGAATTTGACAAATTCCATCCTCAGTTGCATTCAAGAAGTACACTTAAATATCAAGGATAGACAACACCTCCAGGTGAAGTATTAGATAAAATATTTCAAGCAGATGGACCTGAGAAACAAGACGGTATAGCCATTTTAATATCTCACAAAATACACTTTGATAAAAACTATTCAGAAGATACAAGGAAATATAATATTAAAAAAAATTCTAAGAGAAACCTATAATTTTTAACATCATATTATTAGATGCAAAAAATAGCCTTTTGAAAAAAATTGACATCTATTCATGATAAAAATCCTATGGAGATTAGGGATACAGTGAGATAATTATTAAACAAAGTCAATTTACAGCAAGCCTATAGCCAACATCAAATTAAATGGAAAGAAATTTAAAGCACTTAAACTAACACCAAGAACTAGAAATGGCTTTTTATTCTTTCTGCATATAGTCATCATATTCAAATTTTAGCTGGATCAATAAGGCAATGAAAGAGATGAATGAGATACACATTGGAAAGAAAGAGGTCAACATATTTTTATTTCTAGATGATAGTATAGTATACATAAGTGAACATAAAAATTCCACCAGGGATCCTATAGCTGATAAATACTTTCAGGACTGTGGCATACAAATGGCAAATGAAATGAGAAAGAAATCAGTGAAACAATACCATTCACAATATCCAAATATAATATAAAATATATTGGGCAATTATAACTAAGCAAGTGAAAGATGTGTATGATAAAAATTTTAAGTCCTTGAAGACAGAAATTTAAGTAGATAGCAGAAGATGAAAAGAGTTCTTATTCTCTTGGAACAGTAGAATTGACATAGTAAAAATTGTCATGTTACCAAATGCAAGCTATGTGTTTAATGTCATCCCTATAAAAATGTCAACAGAATTTGAAAGAATCATTCTCAACTTAATATAGAAAAACAAAAATCTCAGGGTAGCTAAAACAATTCTGAAAAATGAAAGAATTTCTAGAAGTATCACCATCCCTGATTTCAAATTGTATTACAGAGCAATAATGATAGAGAGTTCGTGGTATGGTCATAAAAACAGACACATTGATCAATGGAATTGGATTGAAGACCCAGTTATAAATTCAAACACATGACCTCTTCATTTTTGATAAGGAGACAGAAATACACACTGACAAAAAGAAAATAGTAGCATATTCAACAGACAGTTCTGGCCTAACTGTCTACAAGTTGAAAAACGCAAATAGACTCTTACTTATCACCCTGCACAAAACTCAACTCCAGTGAACCCAAGACCTCAATATAAAACCAGATACACTGAACCTGAGGGAAGAAAAAGTGAGTAATAGCCATAAATAAATTCTTAACAGCACAATGATGAGCTAGCCACTAAGATCAGCAAATGATAAATGGAACTTCAAGAAACTTAACGCTTTGTTGAAGGAGATGGCATAGAGGCGCAAGAGTGAGAGGAGCAATGGCTGGGATTAAGAGCCTTGGGAGATTGGTGTGGAAGCTTTCTGGAATATATGAAGGTGATGCAAATGAAGGATCTTAGTAATGGAGCTACAGAGTCTCATGAGATTGACCATCTCTTGCAGCCAGACAAGGGATCCAAAAATGAACTGAGTTGCATTCAAGTAAATTGTTGGCCAAGGAATCCCTAATGACTGGCCCAACTTGAGACCCATGCCATGATATTAATGATATTCTGCTATATTTTCAGACAGGAGCCTAGCATAACTGTCATCTGAGAGGCTCTACTCACAACTGTTGGAAACAGATGCAGAGACCCACAGCTAAACATTAGGTGGCTCTTGGGGAATCCAGTGGGAGATGGCGAGGAAGGAAAAAAAAAGAAAGAGAGAGAGAGAGAGAGAGAGAGAGAGAGAGAGAGAGAGAGAGAGGAATTTCCAGACAAACAAACAAACAAACAAACAAAAACAGTTTCTCTCCACAAGCTGAAAACAGGCTTCATTGCTGATCACAACATTAATGCAATTTATTGAACCAGGAGAAGTGGAGGCTAAATGGAATGGAACATTCCGTTCACTTCTACGTTCCAGTCTCTGGTTCAATAAGGTAATCTGCAAGCTAAAAAAAGAAAAATATGAACAGCAAGCCAGCCAGAAATCCTTTGACATACAGTCTGTTCTGCCTAAAAAATATGCTAGGTCCATGGTGACACAAAATATGTGGTAGCGTCCAAAGAAACTCCAATTTGAATGCAGGTCCACTCCATGAGATGGAGCCTATACTAACAATGCCTACAAAACAAATAGACACTAGATAGCTCAGAGACCTAGGGGAAAACCAAACTTGACTGATCTAACATGAATGAAATGATTCCTTGTGACCCGCGTGTAATTGTTTCACCAGCAAGAAGCACGCAGACACCAGGATCCTTCCGCAGCAAACGTTTATTGTTAATGAAAGGAGGAAGACCCTGGGCCCCGAAAAGGCAGTTTATATACCCTTGGAGAGGCGTGTTCATTTCTGATTGGCTGCTTACTTGTTACCCGCCAAAACGCCCCAGGATTGGCTGTGACTTGGCGTGCGCTCACTTCCCGCACATGCGCAACAGCTTGTTTATCGGGATGGGCAGCAGATGTCAGCTCCATCTTGTAATGGTGATTGGTCTCGCCGCTGGCACTGCGGCAGTAGTGGCTTCCTACACCTCCCCCTTTTTGTTTTATTGCAGAGGGTGGTAGTTGAGATCCCTGGGAAGGTTTCATAATTCCCATATTTGGGGGTCTCACGGCGGGTCTGAGCCTCTTTGGAGGGTGGTGCTCAAACTCTTACCCATCACTGGGTCAGCCTTCCCACCCGGGGCTGCCCTGTCTTAGGTGGCCGAGGCTTATCTGTCTGCTCCGTCATTGACTTACCAGACCTACTATCCGTGGAATGAACACCTTAGTGGGCAGGGACTGTGTACAGATATGTTTGAGGCTTCATAGGGTGTCTTCCCCAAAAGCCCTTGGGGTACAGCGGCCGAGAACCCAAGTGTCATTATTTACGCAACATGGATAACCAAATCTCGGGAGATGAGCCTTGTTCTACTGCTGCAAATGCTTGAGTGATTGCCACCTTGTCACATCTGTGTTGAGCTTTGAGTTTGCAGACCAACCATAACATGAACACTGATCCACAACATAGGGCTGTACCAAACAGGCCTACCCCCACCCACTCTTTAAAGGAGGAAAAGGCCGAAGAAATCCAGGAGGAGAGTCCTTCAGTCAGTGATAGATCCACTCGTGTCGAGTTGATAGCTACCACTGCTGTCCTCAGCGCCTCGAGCATCTCCTCAAATCCTTCTGACCAATTTCCTGCAAGGTAGAGAGACAAACGTCTGGACAAGTTAGCTGCTTGGGTAAAATTTTCATACTGTACACTGGTGATGCAAAGTGCACCCAGTTTTCTCTCACATCCCAATTGGGCTAATTGAAAGAGGATATCCAATCTCTCTCCCACTAAATCAAGGGGTTGATTAAGGATCATTAGCCAGCCTTTTAGTTGGGCGCTGGTGGAGGTTTGAAGGTTAACAGCCTCCGCCACCATGGCTGACAATTGGTTGAGAGCAGTGTCCATCTGAACAGAAGTTGACATAGCAATCCCAGCAGCAGTGGTGGCAATGGCATTAACTGATATCGCCGTCACTATGGCTGTAGTTATACCAAAATCTCTTTTTTGTCTAAATAATGCCAAAGTGGAAGGAGTCTCCACGGGGACAGGAACCCATCTCGGGACTCTGGCAACCATAGCTCGAGTGAGTCTTTCAGAACTCCAACACTGGGACATCCAGCAGGCTTCATTGGTACAATTCTTAAAGGTGGAATTTGATAAAATAAGCAAAAATAATAGGAACCCAAAGCTGGAGGATCCAAATAAGGATCTGCATATGAGTCTTTTGGGGGGTCATCTTCAGATGCCAC
The DNA here is from genome assembly GCF_004785775.1 of Grammomys surdaster. Lineage (NCBI taxonomy): Eukaryota > Metazoa > Chordata > Mammalia > Rodentia > Muridae > Grammomys > Grammomys surdaster. The sequence goes on from NW_021620961.1 coordinate 4,293,733, forward strand.
GAGTCTTCGCATCAGTCGCTCTGGTAGCCAAAATGGATTGTCTTCTTCCTGTGGAAAAACACAAACCGCTCCCCTGAATCTTATTAAAATAGGATCTGGGCCTTTCGATTGTCCGGTCAAGACATCCTTCCATTTGACCATCTCTTTTGGCCTATCAGGCTCTAAGCAATGACGGTCAGCTGCCGTGTGGCCTTGACTGTCCAGATTTAAAAAATTAAGGGTAAAAAGTGCTATAGAAACGGTGACTCGTGACACTGAGGGTAGAGCCTCCTCGACTCCCCCTTTTTGTTTTATTAGATAAGACTTAAGAGTTTGATGAGCCCGTTCTATAATGCCTTGTCCTTGAGGGTTATAAGGGAGACCCGTCAGATGGGTCACCTCCATTTGGCGACAAAATTGTCCAAACTTTTGAGAAGTGTAAGCTGGTTAAATTAAACTGTATTTGTATAAATAACTGTAAAATTTGAGAATTAGCAATGTCTAAAAAGGCAACAATTTTAAGTAGTTACAAACCATGAGCCATATACTGGCTATGAGTGTACCAATTGAAAGCTTGATTTTTCATCATTTCAAACAGTGGTTATAGCACATAATTTAATTATTTGTGCTGAAGCAGGGGAAAATTCAAGAAAATGAAAATATACACTGAGAGATTTAAATGTTTAACTTTTGTATTAAAGCAACAACAAATTTTTAATGCCATTAATAATTCTGAGACAAACCTTTTTTAATGATATCGCTTCATCAGCTCTCAAAAATCACTAGTAAATTCACTGAGTTTAAACCTCACCACCTTTACTAGGATGTAAAGGAACAATGAAAACAATCTTTTAAATCTATAATAATTCTATATGTATTTACTAGAATGGCAACTGAAGTAGGCAAGACAGGCTGTAATGTCCCATTAGTTTCATAAATCTTAAATTTGAACTTTGCTTTTGGATTAATTGAATAACCAGCTCCTTTTAGCTGAGTGAGAGTATCAGATGAAAGCCAATCTTGTCTTCTCTTACTCTAGAGCAATTCTTTTGTTAACAGGCAAAGCTATAATGCCATGGAGGGAAACAGGCACAATTTTAATTCCTCCAGCATAATCATTATCTCTAACTCCTGGCCCATAAGCTGTTTGAATTTCTTTTGAGTCTGAGGCTGACACCTCCCTAAGGAACAAACAAGGCAATAAAAAAATTCTAGAAAACACCCTTCTAGAGGCAGGTCAAGACAAAAGGAATGTCTGAAATACAAGCTCCTGCCTTGCCTACTCTGTATATAGCCTTAATTAAATGTAAATGTTTTTAATCTTGGCCTATATCCTGAGACCTGGCCCAAAGATTATCCTTCCAGCACCAAGGACAAGTTTGTCATGTAACCTTGGTCACCTGACTGTTGCTCAAGCCTTTGTTCCTGGGACAGTCATTTTTAAAAACTATCTAAATTTCCACATCTAAAACATCTTTTATCTTTACGGTTCTGTGCAAGCTATGGCCAGACCCTGATTGTATGAGGGTGCAATTTCATCGCAAAGATGAATGTATCTAAGTCTGTCTTTGCTTGTATGGTCTGAGAGCTGTGTAGGCAGTTCAACCTGATTAGCATCACACTGACCTTCTCCTACAAGCATGTTAAGATCCCAGTCTGCATTGCCTGTCTGAGCATTCATCATTTTTACTAGTGTTACTCCAATCTGAGGTCCAAATCAAGTAATCTCCTCCTGACAAAATAGGCAACTCTCCTCTATCCTCTTCTGAACCATAAACATGGATGAGTCAAAGAATTCTAAACTCACAATTGAACTGCCAACTGTAGCCAATGGAATACTGGCAGTTTAACTATAATTTTGAGTTTCTTTTGCAACATTAGAGTATAACCATAATTTTGAGAAGCAAAACCAGAAGCAATGTAAACAATCTATTTTTTCTAAAATCAACACCAAGTAGATTACCTTTATGTTACAAAGTTTTGCTGCCAATTCTTAGATATGAATGTATGAAGCAGCTTTTAATATCTCATTGAAGAGATATTGTTTTAAAATCTTATTTTTTATACATCTGGTTTCTGAATGACTATAACTCTGAGTTAGTTTTACGCCAACTTTCTGTTACCAAAGTTGTGAATTTCTAATCACACCCAATAATTTAAGCCAATAATCTATAACCAAGACATGAAGAACATTTTTATACTTTTAAAACCAATCAGAAACAACAATGAACTGGCTATGCATCTTATATATTTAGACCAAACAAAATTTGTTGCCTTTTCTAGCTGTAATTTCAAGAGAAAAGCACCTTGTCACAGAGATTTTTCTAGGACAAAACAACTCTTAGCTTCCTTATAAAACCCAAAAAGCTACTGGTCTCTTTTAAAAGCAGCTTATGTCAACCTCAATTCCTGGAAAGGCTTTTTCAGCTCAGCTCAACTCTTAGCTACAGGTGTAGGGTAGCTCATCAGACTCTGCTGTGTATATTAAGATTGCCTTTAAAACAAAGTTAAACTTACCCAAGCGTTGGATACGTAACCGTTTTTGTCTTTTGAACATGTAACATATAACATACACTTAGACAACGAAACAAAAACAAACAATCGACACACGTGGACATTGGCGCGCCAAGGACAGACAACAAAGAAGGACATTTAAGAGCTAAATAAAGAGAAATTCAGGACGTCTCTCGAATTTCTTTCTTTTTCTAGATGAGCTCTGAAATAGCCTTTTCATTCCTTTTTGCTGACAGAGCACAGAGAGGACAACTGTTTTTCTAAAACCATTTCTCTCTCTCTCATATTCAAGATGTAACTTTTTATCTCATTCATTGGAGATGTAGCAGGCAGCTATTGTAACACCTCAGTACCCTGCTTTCTTAGTTTTCCAATTCCTTCTAACCCTGCTCTTCCCACCTGAAGCAGCTCTTTCCTCTTCAGAGGAAGTTAGCTCCTCCGACTCAGAGCCACCAAGCCCCGAGGCCTCCAGTTTCTTTACCGGATAAAGAGATTTCTTTCTGAGGCCTTCGCCCCCTTTGTGCGCGTCTCTCCCAAGGGCGTCCTTTCCATTACCTCTCACTTCCGCGGACTGAACGTCTTTGGAAGGGTCTGTTTTCTTAGGCATGCTTTCTTTCTGAGCTCCTTTTTTTTTTTTTTTTTTTTCTGAGCTCCTAAGCTCTTATCCTGCTCTGTTTCTGACATGCTGCCCTGTAATTCGTCTAGCACTCCCTGGCCCACCGCTACAGTCGAGTTGCTTTTCTCATCCTGCAAAACCAGAAGGAAGAGAACGAGTGCCGCCTGGGGAGGGAGACGAAATAGATCAAGGCCAAACATGCCTCTCAGAGTTTACCTTTGTCCTGCGGTTCTGAATCCACTCCACGAGCGGAGGGTCTCCTCGGCACCAGCGTTGGTGAATTTCCCGGGTTTCGGCACCAGCTGTGACCCGCGTGTAATTGTCTCGCCAGCTAGACACACGCGGACACCAGGATCCTTCCACAGCAAACGTTTATTGTTAATGAAAGGAGGAACACCCCGGGCCCCAAAAAGGCACTGTTTATATACCCTTGGAGCGGCGTTTTCATTTCTGATTGGCTGCTTACTTGTTACCCGCCAAAACGCCCCAGGATGGGCTGTGACTTGGTGTGCGCTCACTTCCCGCACATGCGCAACAGCTTGTTTATAGGGATGGGCAGCAGATGTCAGCGCCATCTTGTAATGGCCATTGGTTTCGCCGCCAGCACTACGGCAGTAGCGGCTTCCTACAATTCCTAATGATATTCTGCTACACTCATAGATGAGATTCTTATCCAGGCATTATCTCAAAAGCTTCTTCTGATTGTAGATGTGAACTGATTCAGAGACCCACAGTCAAACCAGAAAGATTGTAAGAACCAGAGAGTATGGAGGAACTCTGTAGTATAAAGCCATCAAAATCAACTAAGCAGAGTACATACAAACTCCCAAAGACTGAAGCAGCCAGTCCAGAGCTAACACCAGTCTGCACTAGGTCCTCTGCATAAATATTATGGCATAAAACCATAGCTTAGTAATTTTTTGGGACTCCTGATTGTGAGAACAAGTAAATCTCTGACTGTTGTGCCAGTTCTTGGGACTCTTCTTCCTGTTGGGTTGCCATGTCCAAATTCGATAAAAATAGTTTTGCTTCAATTTGTTACATTTTATATAGCCATGTTGGTTCTTATTTCTTAAAATGAGAGACAAAATTGAGGACAAAATCTGGAAGGGAAGAAAGACTGAAGGGAACTAAATCAGGATATACTGTATGAGAATAGAATCTTTTCAATGAATAAATGAGGAAAAAGAAAGAATGAAAGATAGAGACAGAGAGGAAAGAAGGAAGAAAGGAAGGAAAAAAGGAAGGAAAGAAGGAAGGAAGGAAGGAAGGAAGGAAGGAAGGAAGGGGAAAGATGGAAAGTGGAAAAGAAAGAAAAAAGAAATGAATTTAAGATATTCTGAGTCTTCTGCCTGCCATATAATTGGTAATGTACTTCTCCTCTTCCTCTTCTTCCTTCTCTTCTTCCTCTACCTCCTCCTGTTTGCCTTTGCAGTGTTAGAACTGAAGTGAAGGCATCTTCAGGCTCATTTACTCTCTCACCAGGCTAATAAAAAAGAGAAAGAAATAAGATTTATTTTTCCCAGATTCAAATATTATAAATTTTTAGTGTTCTTCTATTTCTGAAAGATAAATAATCATACAATATATTATTATCAGGGTTTCCTTTCCACCTCCTTCTCCTCTTCCTCTTCCTCCTCCTACTGCTCCTCTTCTTCCTCCTTCTCCTCCTCCTGCTCCTCCTCACACAATTGCCTACTTCACTACTCACATTTTCTATTTAGAAGTATTTAAATATAATATTTTAGAAACTTACAACTTTTATTCTTTTCAAACTTTTTTTTTCATTTTTACTCTGTTTATATACTTTGAGAAGGTTCTTACTGGGAAGTCCAGGGTAGTCTTAATTTTGATTGTTTTTTTCTCATGCTCATGAGACCTGGAATTACAGAACTGCATCACCATTCATGGTTACGAGTTATTTCATAGATAGTTATGACTCTTTACTCTGTTTATTTTATAAATAATATAACATATTTAAACTTTTATTTCTATCAATGTTGACTTTTTACCTCAAGGTCTATCATATCCAATATAGGCAATAGTGATACTTTTGAATTAAAAGATCTGTATTAGATTATATTATTCCATATATGTATTATACATATTAATGTATATAATTTTACTATTATTGTGTGTGTGTTTGCATGAATAAATGGTATTTCTATTTGAATGCACATAATGCAACACAATTATAAAGGTCAGAAAACAATTTTGTAAAGTATATTCACCTTTCTTGTGTTTTAAATAATATTTTTAATTGAAGTATAATTATATCAATTCCCTCTTCTTGCCATGCTATGAATCCCACATATGTCTTTTCTGTTTCCTCTCAAATTCACTGCCTCTTTATTAAAAGATTATTATTGTTATACTTCTACATTTATTAATAAATATAAGAATGTAATCTGCTGAGTCCTTTGAGTTTAAATACACATAGGATTATATATATATAAATATATATTAAAATTTGGTATCAAATGACATTTTCTACCCTAAGATTCCATTTTTGATCTGATAGCACCAATCCAATTTCATATTCTTCATTCATCCCAGAATCAAATATTTTATAAATTTGCAAAAAATATTTTATTTCATTCACAGTTCATGATAAATTTTCTATTAAAATTAACTTCTACCTGGTGAGTCAGTTTTCTCACAGAGACAGGTTAGTCTGATAGCAAGTCGAAAACTGTTCTATTCAAATTTACATTAAAATGAATTTAAAGCCATTCAGAGTATTGACTTTTGGCAGGAATTTACCTATTATTGAGAGCAGAAGAATTGGATCTGCCTATCAAAATGATGAAACTGAATGCACATCTGCCAGAAGCATTATGTGCATTGCTGAAATGTATTATTAACCTGGAACACAATGTGTTTTGTCAAATAAAAGAAATTCCATTAAGGATGCCAATTTTAATATCCATGACACAGCCCTATTCAAAAATGTTCATGTGTTTTTGTCAGAGTCATGAAAATGCAAACAAGGAGTGATTATTTTTCTTTCCCCCCTGCCTATCTTAGGAAAGTGTTTCCAATACATGAAAACATGTGAGCAGAGGAACTTGCCTTCCTCCTACAAGTCTGAGCTGACAGGAATCAAAAATCCAAACACCAAGAGCCATTCATAAATAAAACCACAAATATTTCTAACAATTTTTCAAAAATTACAGAGACCATGTTTCTTTAAGCAGTTTGATGATAATAAAATTGTAAATTATTTATTTGTGTATCGAGAACACTAACTCATAGAGATCAGAAACTATGCCATAGAGTACTCAGGGCTATGATACTGCAGGATTTCCGAAAATCAAAGACACAAGAGATTTAGAGGGAACTAATCTTGCTGTCAGTCCTCACAAGCTGAACGCTGAGGATCAGTGCCTTTCCCAGAGCTACTTGTCTTACATTCTGCTACTCATGTTTGACAATCATTGGAAGGCGGGCTGTGTCAATATAGAGGACCGCATACCTTTTTCTTCTGCAACAATTTTTGTTTTTTTTGCTAAAGGCTAAAAATACATTTTAATTTCTGTTCCAAAATATCATTAACTTAGTGAGCTTTGCTTAATGAGTAAGATTAATGCTCCATGAATTCAGAATGATATAAGGTTTCATGAAGTCTATAATGAATGGCAATATTTCTGTCATTTCCAACATAATATGAAACACAAAATAATACAGAAATTATGGTCTCTAACTTTTGGCTGCAGCTGTATGTAAGGAGAAAAGGAACTTCAGACAAAGTTGCCAGAGAGGAAGTGAACACTGGAGCTAAGGAAACACCCTTATGCATATGATCTCACACTCTCTGTGCTCTCTGCAGTTGTTATAGAATCCATTTTCTCTGTCTTTACAATTTTTATCTCACCCACACTGGATTCTATCCTATCTTGTTAATACCATGTCTACTTGATTATTCCATATTTGGTGCTAATGATTAATTCAGGATTGGCATGAACAGTTAAAATTTTGGGTTTATATACTAAAACTGTGTCAAATTATAATTCATAGTCATTCAGTGGGCCCTGATTCAAACTAATAATTTATATCTGGCTCAGATGGAACTGAATTTCTTCATATTTTGAAATGCTTGGTCTACTTCAATTTCAATATATTTTTAAGAACTAATCTTCATTGTTTTTATATTGAATTGTTCTGATTTAAACAAGGAAAATAGTGGGCACTATACTTACAAGTTTAGTTTTAGTTTAAGAGTATGTTTTTTATGCTTGCAATGAAACGTAGGATTTATTTATGTTAGAAAAAACACAAAGACACTACCAGTTAGGTACATGTATATATAGTACCAGTTAGTGTACTATGTATATAAAATATAAAGATAATTTATATTTTACATACATAGTTCCAGACTTCATTTCACTTTAGAATGAAACATTTAAAAAGGTTTGTTTCTGGTTTCAATAATCCTTGGAAAGTAAAAAGTAATGAAGGTTTGAAGCTGAGTAGAAAACCTAAAGACAGAGATTTTCCTTAAGCAGAATATAGAAAACAAAAATATTTAAATATATCTTAGGTAATGATATTCATTTTAAAAGCTTAAGCATTTTTAGCCTTATAATATGACCTTGGGCTTTTCTACATTCTTTAACAAACTGCAGTAATTAATCGGTTTGTGTTTCCACAATATTAAAAAAATACTTATGCTAGATAAATGAGGACTGATCTTGTTAAAAACATAATCTAATGAACATTGAAAGCCTTAAACCTGTTAGTCAAAGAAAAGAGTGGAGAGATTGAAATGATGTATCAATCCAATTGTGAGTCACTGTCTGTTTGTCCTATCTCATATTGACACAGAGTGGTCTAGAACTTGTTCAATATTTACACCCACATTTTATATACCAGAGTTACAGCTACATGTCTGCACACTGGGAACTTCCTTTCCAAGGATGAGAGTGAATTAAATGTTCTAATTCAGGTAAACTGGCAAATGTATTTGCAAATCTCTCCAGACACTAAACTTGATCACTTAAAAATAATCCTTATGTGAAAAATGAAATAATTAACCTCCTTAAGCAGCTGAAATATTGTACATTCTGAACCAAGTTCTACTGAACAAAAGAGGATTCTCTAAACTCAATTCCAATGAAGACTTGCCCACGTTACTTTGTTTTGATACCTTGAAAGAAAAGAAAACAAATGACAGTATTGAAATAATTTAATTCTAGCTCATGGTATGGTAAAAATAGGTTTCAAAATTAAGCTTCTTTATTTGGGTTTGTAATATAATCACTTTTAATTTAGTTTTCCAATATTGTGAACGTTGAGCTGGTAAACTTTCTTGATTTTAGAAATAAATGAAACTTCATTAAAATAATTGAAATTTCATCATGCTCTGCAATTATTTTCCAAATTGCATTTAAAAGACATTCATAATTAATACAAATCTACCTTTCCAAATGGACCTTACAATACATATACAGGAGCAGGAAGATAATGTGGTGTATAATTTCAAAATTCTATATTAATTCAAGAATAAACCCCTTTTTGAATCTAATTAAAATATTCCAGATTCCTACCAAATTCGCCTAAACTTACAAAAAAAAAAAAACACACCATGGAGTCAGTGTCCTTTGGTGCATAGACAGATAAAATAATACCTTTTGGTCCTTTCCAGGGGGTCCTTTACCATGTATTATTGTAGTATTATTTTGTGGTGTTTAGTTGTCTTCTCTTGAAGGCCTGCTCTTTCCTGAAGCGTAAATAGACAGGAGACGGGCAGGGGCTATCTTAGGGAAAAGGGAGCTTCGAGGAGAAGGACTATGATTAGGATGCATCACTTAAGAAAAGAATCTATTTTCAACAAAAATAATCTAAAAAGAGAACAAGATTTTTCCCTTTTCAATGTATTATTTGTAAATTTAAAGTGATTTTCTTTTTATACGTTTTTATTACTTGTTTACTTTTTAAATGTTGCCCCTCTTCCAAATCTCCCCTTCACAAGCTCCCATCCCCTTGTCCTCTCCTCTAAACCTATAAGAGAGCGATCTCTTACCTACCCACCCATTACCACCTCAACTCTCTAGAATCCCCCTTCTCTGGGCATCAAGGCTTCACAGTAAGAAGCACATTCCCTCCTGTTGAGGCCAGACAAAGAAGTGCTTGGCTACATATGTAGCAGTGGCCACAGAGCAGCCCATGTACACTCGATTGGTGACTTAGTCCTTGGGAGCTGTGAGGTGTCATGTGAGTTGATACTGGTGTTCTTCCTATGGGTTGTAATCCCTTTAAGCTCCTTCAATTCTTCCCCTGACTCTTCCACTGGGGTCCTCAAGCTCAGTCCAATGGTTGCCTGTAAGAATATGCATCTGTCTCAGGCATCTGCTAGTAGAGCCTCTCAGAGGACACCCATGCCAGGCTCCTGTCTGCAAGCACAACATGGCATCAGTAATAGTGTCAGAATTTGGTGCCTGTGTGGCCTGTGCAAGTTGGGCTGGTCTCTGGGTGTCCTTTCCTTCAGTTTCTGCTCTATTATTTGTTTCTGCATTTACTTTAGACAGCAAGAGTTCTGGGTTAAAATTTTTGTGATCAATGGGTGGCCCCATTCCTCAACTCAGGGCCATGTCTGTTTACTGTAGGTGGTCTCTTTAGTTCCATCTCCTCACCATTGGGCATTTTGGCTGATGTCATGCCTATTGGGTCCTGGGAGTCTCTTAAATTTTTGGTGTCTGGGACATTCTAGACTTTCCTCTGTCCCTACCCCCACAATACTTCATATGTCCATTCATTCACCAGGCCATCTCAGCTTCTCTCCTGTTTCCTCCCCATACTTGATCCTGCCCCCCCTTTTTCCCTCCCCCTCCTTTCTCCCACCCAGGTACCTCCCTTTCCATGCTTCTCATGATTATTTTGTTCCCTCTTCTAAATGGATTGAAGCATTTACACTTGGCCCTTCCTTCTTTTTAAGCTTCATGTAGTATGTGAGTTGTATCATGCATATTCTGAATTTTTTGGCTAATATTCACTTATCAGTGAGTACATATCATGTGTATTCTTTTATGACTGGGTTATCTCACTCAGAAAAATATTTTCTAGTTCCATTCATTTACCTGCAAAATTCATTATGTTCTAGTTTTTAATAGCTGAGTAAGACTCCATTTTGTAAATAGACCATGAGTGGATATTAGGCAAAAAGCTCAGAATATGCACAATATAACTCACAGACTATATCAAGCTCAAGAAGAAGGAAGACCAAAGTGTAGATACTTCAGTCCTATTTAGAATGGGGAACAAATTAATCACAGGAGGTAGAGGGAGGTACCTGGAAGGAAGAGGATGGAAGAGGGAAAAAGGAGTGCAGGATCAGGTACAAGGAGAAGACAGAGGAGAAGTACAGAGGGTTAGGAAATTTAATGGAGGTGTTTAGCAGTGTAGGATGGGAAACTTGGAGTAGCCACTAGAAAGTCTCAGATGCCAGGAAAACAAGAGTTTCCCAGGACCCAACAGGGATAAGATTAGCTGAAATACCCAACCAAAGGGAGAGAGGATCTGTAGAGACCATATTCAAAGGTTAAGCATGGACCCCGCTTGAGGGATGGGGCCACCACCCATCTCAAAAATATTAACACAGAATTGTTCCCACCTAAAGGAAATTCAAGGACGAAGAGTGGAGCAGAGACTGAAAGAAAGGCCATCCAGAAACTGTCTCACCTAGGGATCCATCTTATCTGCAGACACCAAAGCCAGACACTATTGCTGATGCCAAGATGAGCTTGCTGACAGGGGCCTAGTATGGCTGTTCCCTGAGAGGCTCTGCCAGAACTTGACCAGTACAGATGTGGATGCTCACAGCCACCCATTGGACTGAGCACAGGAACCCCAACGGAACAGTTAGGGGAAGGACAGAAGAAGCTGAAGTTAAGTTTCTTGAGATAGTTATGCAATCTAATATCTGGTTGAATCTAATCTAGATACAGTTACTCTTAAACATTACAATGGGTCTTACTTCACTAAGATTCATACCATGAACATCATAATTTGTTCATTTTTGTACGACCACTTAGGATCCAGCACTTTGTTATAAGTCTGAATCAATTAGACAAGTTTAATGCATGTATGTAGGTCACAGGTTATACAGTTTACAGCAAAAATGAGTAGCATTTGAACTGAAGCAATTCCTAGAATATTTATTGAACTAAGTTTAAGGGTGATGCATAATCATGCAAGTGTGTATATTATGGGATGTAACATCCTGAGCACTTAAAATATAATTCTTCCAATCAAGACGGATATATGCTAGCTGTGCTCTTACTGAAAATTAGACCAGTTAATTTATGCTATTTTCTTATCATTCAATTGAACTAATTAGTGCATCCCCATGGTGATGGATTTCCAGCTGATGTAAGTTATCTATTACAGTCACAGTTAAAGGCATGTTAATTGAGAGGGCATGGTTCTACTTCAGGTTATCAACAGGCCACTTTCAACAGGATTAATTGGCAGTAAATATAATAAATCCCCACTTCACCACTTCCAAATCCATATTGATTTTCTTCAAGCAAAGTCAGCCATGCATTGTTTTGAACAACTAAGCATTTTCTCGTTAATATTTCATAAATTTTATGTACATATGTTTATCATGTTCTGTTAAAATATTTCACATCTAGATCTACAGCTTTGTCTGCACATAGCATTTTTGTTGGTAATTAAAAACAGCGAACATTATATTATCCTCAGCATCAATGCTATGGTAGAAACAATTAGGTTCAGAGCCTTCAGCTGACTTGGATGTTCTCCAACAACGACTCTGTGACATATGTCTAATTTGCATAGAGGCTTTAAGTTTTCAGTCATAAATCATCATGAATATAAATACTATATGCTCACTAGCATGTGATAATGAGAACTTAAATATAAATTTCTTCTAACTCTTCTTTTACCTGGGCCATTGAATAGGAAGCAAGAATAGAATAATATTAAAACCAGAGTTCTCTCATAAGAGGTATATTTTCCTTGCATTATTTCATTGAGTTATACTTAATATTCAAGAAAAACATGTTTTATTATCTGAGACCCATTTGTTTAATTAGCCTATCAATTCTCTGCCTATATATAAAAAGTTTAAAGACTTCACTTCAGTTATTTGAGTGGTGTGTGTGTGTGTTTGTGTGTATATGTGTGTTCACATATATATGCATGAATGTAGTGGTCAGAATATAACCTTAGATGTTGTTTATTTATTCACTGTCTTCTTCTTTTCTTTCTTTCTTTCTTTCTTTCTTTCTTTCTTTCTTTCTTTCTTTCTTCCTTCCTTCCTTCCTTCCTTCCTTCCTTTCTTTCTTTCTTTCTTTCTTTCTTTCTTTCTTTCTTTCATACTTTCTCTCTTTCTTGCATTAGTTCAAGACAGAATCTCTGGCAGTAATAAAATGAACGTACTCTTCTACACGGTTAAACATTCATGGGGTCCTACATGAATACAGAATTATGGACTGGGGTAATTTGGATTGAAACTGTGAACAAGAATAATTACTTCCTCACTAAAAGTTATGTACTCTGTCAGGTTTTTATCACAGTAACCAAATGCCTCAGATTAACAGGTTTTGTGTTAGTTAAATTTAGTTACTTAAAATGTCCCATACATGGATTCCACAATATAGTATTCATAGTCCCTTTTGGTTATCAAATTTTTGAAATGTAGTCAATGTACATGAACCATTCATTTTAATTTATTACAATTTACTTGCCAGAAAAACAATGGTGGAGTTCGCAGTTGATCTCAGCACTTGGAAGGCAGAGGCAGGAACCTCTCTTGAGTTAGTGGCTAGCCCTGGTATATAAAGTCATTTCCAGGATAGACAGGGCTACCGAGAGAAACCATATATTTTTTTTAATTATTAGATATTTTATTTATTTACATGTCATTCTCTTTCCCCATTTCTCCTCCCTAGAAATCCCCATCCCATCACCCCTCCTGCTTTTTGCTATTATACCATTTTAATTACATGTATGTATTAAGGTTAGTTCTAGGTTGACGGTCTAGCAATATAGTAGATGCAAATAGTCAAGGAACAAGCATGACAATAAATACAAATATTCAAAGAACAAGCAAGGCAATAAACAAAATTCTGCAAATACTCCCATGATCCATGATCACTGTTTCTAGGGATTTATCAGAATGACCAAAATATCTGAGCCAACTTCCCTGTCCTAGCCCAAAGTAATTTTCATGTCTGAAGCCTACTTCCTTGGAGAAATTCTGTTTCGACAAAGCAAATAAGCAAACAAGATTTACATATTATAAATGAAAATTTCAAAACTCTATATGTCCAGATGTTAGTATGCTGCAGAATGATTTCTGAAAGAACACTTAACTGTCATCTATCCATTCTATAGAATATGTCTTTATCCTATACTTATTTACTATTTTGTTTGTTTTGTTCTGATTTGGGGTTTTGACTTTTGTTTTGTTTTATTATAAAATTAAGAACTGTTCGGTTTTGTTTTTTGTTTTTGTTTTTTGTTTTATCAGGACAAAACTGAGTAATATATCTGGTCTGAAATTTGAACAAGGACAGTGAAAGAATAAATTCAATTTTTTTATCTTTTAAGATTATAACTAAGCCATATAATATGTGTTTATTTCACTGTGTAACTAAGGAGTGTGTAGGCATCGCCAACTAAACTATGCTGAAGCCAGTGTTGACAGGTTAAAAATAGGCTTTATTGCTGCCAACACTTCCAGCGTTTTAAAACATAGTTTAAATTTGCACATTGATGTGAAATATCCAAACTTTTAAATGTTAACTACAACTTTTAAAAACACTGTAAAACTGTCTGAATAAAAGATATATTTCTTGGACTGAAATTTATCTTCCTTTAATTAAAAAAATACAGTACAATACATAATTATACATATGAATCATATATTCTTTTTTTAAAATAAATAATTTATTTTTTCTCAAATCATAATTCATTCACACAGGGGTATCAGTTCATCTGATAACAGGCACCTAGCTGTCCTATAAATCTAACTATTGAGAGTAGTGCAACACTATGCATAGATGCTCACTATCTTTTAAATGAATTCAATTCCTTTGGGTAGATATTCAAGGACCACATTTGCTAAATTGTATGTTACTATGTTACATAGTGAGGGCACTAACTAGTGCTACTTACTTACTTTATTTATATGAGTCATTTAAACTGCAGTGAAGTGGAGTGTGATCATAATGTTAGTGGTTTGCATTTCCTCATGGCTAAGATCATTAATCAGTTTTTCATAAATTTATTGTATACCTCTTCTTTTCTTTTTTGAAAAGTATTCAGATCACTTGTGTAATTTGTTTTGCATTGGATTACTTGACTTTTAAAAAATTATGTTACATATATCTATATCTATCTATTATCTATCATCTATCTATCATCTATCTATCTATCTATCTATCTATCTATCTATCTATCTATCTATCATCTTTCTGTCTCTGTCTATCTCTGTCTCCCTGTCTCTGTCTCTTAAAATCTTAATCCTATCACCTGAATTTTGACAATTTTTATCCTGTTCTGTAGGTTGTACTTTTCTCTGTTAAGTGCTACCTTTATTCAGAGTGGAAAAAGTCTAGAGGAGTTTCATTTAGTCTAAACTTTTGCTACACTCCAAGGGAGCTCAGAGATCAGGAGTTCTGTGAAAAATGATGGTTAAGGATTGTAAAGGCAGGGGGAGTGGGCTGAGTAAAGGCAACAGTGCCCTCTACACACAACAGGACTAATGTACGTATGAACTCACTAATACCATTGACACATGCACAGATCTGCAGAAAATCAAACCACATGCTATCCTAGCACTGAGAACTGGAAATTGACATGGACTTTCACCCCAAATCAAGAAACTATCTACAACTGGTACTCTCTAGGAAAGAAAAGAATTTTCTCCAGCAATGGAGTTTCACATATCATTCAAACATTAAAGTGGGCTCTATGTCCAGTACTAGGCACTATGAGCAAGACAAAACAATGGAATTTTTGTATATCTTTTCTTTTATATAACATTTTGTGTCTTGGTCTTTTAGTGATATATATCAGTGTCTCATTTTAGTGGGGTTGCTTTGTGCTTCTCTCTCTCTCTCTCTCTCTCTCTCTCTCTCTCTCTCTCTCTCTCTCTCTCT
>NW_021620961.1:4308979-4352030 GCF_004785775.1 Grammomys surdaster
TCTCTCTCTCTCTCTCTCTCTCTCTCTCTCTCTCTCTCTCTCTCTCTGTGTGTGTGTGTGTGTGTGTGTATGTGTGTGCGTGTGTGAAACAGAAAGACATACAAAGTGATTTGGAGGATCCAGGACTAGTTGTAAGTGCTGAAAAACATGATAAGAATATACTGTATGATCACAAATTTAAGTTCACAAAAAAATAGAAAAAGAGAAAGCCATGATTGATGCACACATGGAATTGTCACAGTTAACCCAGGAGCTTTACAAAGGAAATTTTTAAAGATTATAATAATAAAAAATGAATCTTAAAAATTGAAGTCTCATACAGGTATTAAAAACAATGCCTGTTGTATACACTAAGAACAATATGAAATAAGGCTAGCTCTCCATGATTCTGTTTTATTTTGTAATATGAACATTTTTATTGTTTCAAAATTGTTTCAAAATGAATGAATCCTCCACTGATTATTACTAGTGAATGTTTAATATTAAATATAATTTATTATGAATAACATATATATATATATATAAGAATGAATAATATAATACAACATATATAAACAGCATTTTTGTTAAAGTAAGCTAATACAGAAAAGTATGAAATAGTACTGTTCAAGAGAAAAAAAGGTGTTTGGCTTTCTACTTTACCCTAGTAAAATTCATCTTAAAGCAGAGTGTTTTATGCTGAATATTTCATAATTAAAGCTTTTGTGTGCTTGTACAGATATTTAAATGTATATATTCTTTAATGCAATTGCATCATTCCATTATTTCTTTTCATCCTTTCAAAATACTCAAGGGAGCAAATATGGAGACAAAGCGAGGGACAAAAACTGAAGGAGGGGCCGTCTGAAGACCTTTCCACCTGAGTATCCATCCCATGTGCAGTCACCAAAGGTAGATGCTGATGTGGAAGTCAGGAAGTGCATGCTGATAAGAGCCTGATATGGATGTCTCCTCAGAGGTCTTCAAGAGTCTGACATATTCAGAGGCAGATGCTCACAACTAGCCATTGAAGTGATCATGGGGTTCTCAATGGAGGAGTTAGAGTGAAGACTGAAGGAGCTGAAAGGATTTGTGGCCCCATGAGGAGAGCAACAATACCAACCAACCACAGCTCCCAGGGTCTAAACCACCAGCCTGGGAGCACTTATGGAGGGATCCAGGGCCTTAGCTGAATATATAAGAGTGGAGGGCCCTGCTGGGCACAGGTGGAAGATGAGATCCTTGACCTCATGAAGGCTGGACGCCCCAGGGGGTGGGAGTTTTGAGGGTGGGGAGGTGGGAGTGGGGGGGTAGATAGAGGTTACATCCACAAAGAAGAAGGAGGAGGTGTGAGGGGATTGGGGGTTCCTGGGTGGGTGGAGGATGGGGTAAGGGGACAACATATGAAATGTAAATAAAACATCCAATAAAAAAATTAAAAAAAAAAAAAAGATTAATGGTCACAGGGAAGAAGTATATTGTTCATCACATTGATAATATCAAAATATATTTTAGGGAAAGTCTCTAGTACACATAAAACACTTTCATCAATAATTAATAGGGAAGAAGCCCATAAATTGGAAAAAGAGGAAGGATGGATATATGGGAGCGTTTAAAGGGAGGTAAGGGAATGAAAAAATCAAATAATTATATTGCAGTCTTAAGAATAAAATAATTCATAAAAATCAAAGAAAAATACATTATTTTGAAATTTATTGATTCTTGCAGAATTTAAGAAATTTACCTTCAGATTATTGAAGAGAGAAAATTGGGATCAATGTTAATGTATCTAATAGATGTGTTAGAAAGTATGAGTTCAGAATTGGTAGATTAAATATTTAAAGATAGGTGTTGTAGAAAATGGAGATACTTTGGAAACTGTTCAATATCTGGCACTGAACGAGTGATAACTCCAAATATTATGGAAAGAATGTGATTCTGTCATGGAATATTATGATTTAAGTGAGTTCTTAAAAAACTGTCACTAACGGCATAGAAGATTATATGAATCTCCATTGTCTAGTGTGACCTAGAAGTCAGGATCATTCATTGTAAAGAGGTAACATATTGTGTCCTCTTATTTGATAACCATGACAGTGAAAAACTAAGAGTGATTGGATGTGCTGGAATCCATGATGATAAAGCATACAAGAACAGTGTATACTCCCAGGAAGTTATTTATAGGTGCCATAACTTTTCATCCTTTCAAACACTCTCCTTGTCCTCCATCAACTCAGTGGCTACTCATAGGGCTAACTGGTATTACTGAAATAATCAATGTGTTCTTCTCTGGAAGTTCTTTATCTAATACTGTGGCATGCTATCCTCTTTCCATATTAGTAAGTCCATTGGTATTAGTGTCTTTCAAGTAATGTTTAGGTATCCAACATCTAAGTTGGTTAACTTCTTGGGTGCAGCTTCTGACATTTCTGTTCTCCTTTGACCTCCTAGTTCATACTGATCTCCAAGACTTTGGTGCAGGAACTTTGATGTAAATGTATCACCTGGAAGGGGGATCCAGGATTCTGCATTATGATACTTTTTTCCCCTTCCTCAGAGTAGTTTTCCTATTGATGGACAGAACTCTACTTATCTGTGAACACCAGAATAAATATTGAGGATGTAGCTAGGGAAATTGTACTTTCTAGTAAAACTGTCATTGTTGGTTCTCCTCTAACATCCATGACTTGACTGGTCCTAGGTAATTGACAAAGTTTTCTGTACCAAGCATGATTTTTCTCTGGTTGAACAGATAGTAAATCCAATTAAAAAGCTGTTAATACTATCAATCCATGAGCACAGCAGGCTTTTCCAACTTCTGATGTCTCTTCACTTTCTTTCTTTAATTTCTTACAGTTTTAATCATACAAGTCTTTTTCTTGCTTTGTTAGAGTTATACCAAAATATTTTAAGGCTATTATTAAAGCCTATTTATGATTTGTATATAGGAAGGCTGCTGCTTTTTATGCATTAATTTTGTACCTGCTACTTTGCCTAAAATGTTTATCAACTTAACATTCTTTATGAAGTTTCTAGAACCTGTTATTTATAAAATGTTATTATCTGTAACTAAAGATACTTTGGATTCTTCCTTTCCTAATTGTATTTCCTTGGTTTCTTTAAGTTATGTCTTAGCTAAGACTTTAAATACTATATACAAGAAATATGGGGAGAGTAGACGTCATTACCTGATTTCTAATTTCATTAAAATGCTATAAGTTTATCTTCATTTACTCTGTGGCTTTTCTATATATTGCCTTTATTTGTTTAGGTATGCCTGACCTTCTTAAAGTATGCCCCTTTTATCCCTAGTCATCCCATGACTGTTATGATGTATGGATATTGGAGTTTATCAAGTGTTTTTTTTTGCATCTAATGGGATAATCAATTGTCTTTCAGTCTGTTGATATGCAGGATTACATTTATTGAATTACACATGTTGAACTATCCCTGCATTTTTGTGATAAATCAGTTTAATATGGAGGATAATTTCTTCAACTTGTTTTGTAAGTATTTTGTAATACTTTGTCGACTTTCCTCATGCTTATTCAATACAATATTAAAGTCTTAGCTAAAGTAACTAAAGAAAACTAAGGGGATAAAAATAGAAAAGGAAGAAGTCAAAGTATCTTTATGTGCAGAAAATAAACTTTTATACATGAAAGATCCTAAAGAACGTATAAGGAAATTTTTACTATTTATAAGTATTTTCAGTAACATAGCAAGAAACAAAATTAACACACAAAAATATGTAGGCCTCTTGCATACAAATGATTTGAAAATATTTACAAGTATTTTATTGAGAACTTTTACATATTTCTTCATAGGAGATGTTGGTTCATAACTTTATTTTCTCTTAATTCTTTTTGTAGTTTTGGTGCTAGCATGATAGCAGCTTTCTTAAGAGAGTAATGTTATCTCAGTTTCTATATTGAGAAATTTATGGACCTCATGAAACTGAAAAGCATCTGAAAGAAGACCATCATTCCGACAAATTAGCAGACTACCAAATGAAAAAAATACCTTCACCAAATATATATCTTATAGCATCCTATTATGTAAAATGTACAAAGAACCAAAAATAAAATGGATATCAAGAATACAAATAACCAAAAAAGAAAAGAAAACAAATAACCCATTTAAAAAAAAAACAAAAAGTTTGCATAAAACTAAAGAGAAAGATCTTATAGCAGCCTATTATGTATAAAGAACCAAAAATAAAATGGATGTCAAGAAAACAAATAACCAATTTTAAAAAAAATATAGTTTGCATAAAACTAAGGCAAAAGATATTAAACAATGAAATACAAATGGCTGAGGACACTTAAAATTTTTCATGTCCTAAGCCTTCAGGGTAATGGAAATAGATACTACTTTGAGATTCCATCTTACAGCATTCACAATGGCCAGCTCAGGCTGACAAGTATGTGGAAGGAGGGGAATATTCATCCTTTGATGATGGTAGTGTAAAATTTTATAGTCACTGTGTCAATAAGGGTGGATATTATTCAGGAAGCTGGGGATAAATCTAACTTACAATCTAGATATTGCATTCTTGGGCATATTGACAAATGACTCTATATCCTACTCAGAGATATTGACTCACCAAGATTTACTGTTGATCTATTCATAATAGTCTGAAATTGGAAACAACCTATATATCCATCAATTGATGAAGAATAATGAAAATGTGGTACACATATAACAATGGAATATTATTCAGCTCTTAGAAAAATAAAATTGTAAAATACTCAGGTAGATGAATAAATCTAGAACAATCTTCCTGAATGAGACCCTCCAGACACCAAAACACAATTATATCTTTTTTTCTTATATATAGAAGTTAGCTTGCTAACCTTCAATATGTGTGGATCTGTTAAATAACCAGAGAGGTTAAGTACTTAGCAATCTGCTATGGGGAAAGGAACATTCTAAATAGAACAGAAATAACATATATTTTTATGGAGATTCAGAAGGGAAAGTACAATATGTTTATATGGTAAATGATATAGAAGAAAGGGGTAAATAGCGAATAGAGACAAGAACAAACATAATAAAGACCATTGAAAATCTATATGTAAACTGACTACTGTAGAAGCTTCCCAAAATATAGAAACTATGTGTATGTATGTATGTGGAAAAGGACATAGACCTGCAATTGAACAATGAGCAGAGAATGAGAGACTTTCAAGTATTCAGTCTTAAATGTCATGTCTTAAGCAAACCCTCTCTTCAAGGCTCAAGAACCTATGTAGAAGAAGAACCAGAAAAATCTCAAGAGCCAGAGGGGATGGATGAGGCCAAAGAAATCCTCCAGACACAAGGACTGGTTGTGAATACAAAAACTCACAAGACTGTGGAAGAACGAAAAGAGCCCATACATGTTTAAGGCAGACTGGGTCTGCAGAAGACTTAGCCAGTGGCACCCAGCCCTCTTGGCTCTCAGTCCAAGTGCACTGCAGTGCCTTCCATAAGTACAAACCCAGACTCTGATGTAAATCTGTGATTGGAAAAAGCTTCAGCCATGAAGTAAGACCTAGGATGAATATTCTCTGTGAAAAACAAGACCAGGAGAGTTGAGAGATACTGAAATAATTATTCAGATAAGTTAGTCAAGATACTGTTCGATAAAGTTATGCTTGCAATAATATCAATATTAATTAGCTAAAAAATATAAACAGCAGTGGGAAAAAAAGGGGGTTGTTCATGCTTGAAGTTGTCCTAGAGTCTTGTGACTCTGTTCAATTCTCTCCTTTCAAGGTCCCTGTGATGCCTACAGCTGGGCTGACCCCTTATTATTAAGAGCTATCTGCAATTAACACTCCCTGGCAAAGAAAACCTGTTTTCTCCAATGAGGTCTCATATGATGTATTAACCTCACCCATGCCCAAAAGTTAGCCAGTACTCAATGGCATGTTTGTAAACTTTTGTGTCTCACTTTGCTTTGTTTGGGCATAGTTTATCTTTTTGATCTTTGACTTGTTTCTTTTACATTCTGTTTTATGGTAGATATTTTTATTTATTTTTGTGAGTGTTTCTTATTTTATGGGGTTGATTTATTTATTTATTTATCGGATATTTTCTTTATTTACATTTCAAATGTTATCCCCTTTCCTGGTTTTCCCTCCAGAAACAACCTATTCTATCCATACTTCTATGAGGGAGGAGTTGATTTTTTTTTTTTTTAGACATAGAAAAAAATAAGATAAAGTTGGGAAGAATCTAGAAGGGATTGGAGAGGAGGAAACATGATCAGATGTATTTTTTTCAATAAACAGGTAGAGTGTATTGATGTGATTTCTAAAACCAAATATTATGACAGGCTTATAGAAGATTGATAGAACATTCTTCAGAGCAATTAAGGATTTGTGGGGTGTTTAATAATAGTGAATATATGAAGAAAAAGTAACAGTAATTTAGAGGAAATCATCAAGATACTGTCCAAAACAAAACAAAAAGACTCTTTGATTTAAATTACATCTCCCATTCTGTCATTTCTCAGTATTGTCTGAGAATTTTTTTAATCTATTAGCAATTTTTGTAAATGAGGGAAAATCATATTACTGTAGAAAGATTGGAAAGACAATTCTGCACAAACTACATTAGAAATATGTGATCTATATTTCTGATTCAATAGAAGTAATATGATTGCATTCAACTGTCAAAATCTATGCATACATAGCTATATATGAATGCACACAAAATTATTCATGTGTGTGCATTTTCAAATATATCTAGTTTTTTCTTTCACATATTCAATTATCTGTATTTTGGTTTGTCATTGCATTTAGTATGTTGGACAAGTGATTTATGTTCAAAGTTTTTGAAAACTGGTTACAGTTTTCATTTAAGCAATTTGTTTATAAAATAATTAACATATGTATAATAAATGCAAATTATGGAACATTTAAAGAGGTACTTAATAAACTGCTGGTGTTATTTTATCTTCGGTATTAGGAATAGATACTAACCTTAGCTATATATCTCCACCATTTCTTTCATGGACCCTGGGCACTGGCTTTTGTCTAACCAGATTTCTGATTTTTGTGTTTTATAATTAAAATATAGTAGATCACTACATACTAGCTCTGTTTGTCTTCCTTTTAT
The DNA here is from genome assembly GCF_004785775.1 of Grammomys surdaster. Classification (NCBI taxonomy): domain Eukaryota; kingdom Metazoa; phylum Chordata; class Mammalia; order Rodentia; family Muridae; genus Grammomys; species Grammomys surdaster. The sequence continues at coordinate 4,316,066 of NW_021620961.1, forward strand.
TTACAGAGAATGAGTTATAGAATTTTATTTGATTCTGATATGGTATCAGATAATACAGATTGTGTGAAAAGTCATGAATTAATTTAATATATATTATGAAAAATGGCATTGCCTTCTTCCATTCATATGTAGATGTTTTGTTAGTAAATTATCACAGCTATATTTTTAAACATCCAAATTTCTCAAAACCATAATCATAAACTTTAAGGAAAATAACTTAAAAATTTAAACCTGATTAACTGTTCATTGTTTCTTTTTTTCTTTGTTCCATGTAAATATGAACCTACACTAAAATTCTATTTATGAGGTTAATATTCCCTCATGGATGTGCTTCTAACATTGATACTCAAAATATATAGCATATTTTTCACTCAGAAATTCCTTTAGCTAGCATGAATTTCCATGTGTGATGTATCCAAGACTATTACCTTGACCCACTCTCAGGAAGCTTCTGGAAGTGTTGTTTGTTTTAGTTTTGATTTATATATTGTGTTATATTGTATATATGTGTGGCGAGGGGGAAAATGCCCTCTGGAGGGCAGAATCCAACTTTTAGAGGTATGGTCTCTCCTTTCACTTGGGGTTCAGGGAAACTAATTCATAATGTAAATACCAGCAAGAAAATAGTTACACACTGTCTCAATGTCTAGATTCAGTTACCTTTAATTGGTAAGGTGGAATATTCCTACAGTGACTTATGACATCAGATAAGCCTATTCTTCAATAATTCACGTCATGTCCTTGTCATTATATAGCATTCACTGCCTTATAATATTCTCTTGAGAGCATTTTGGAAATATCTAAACAAAGATCCCTATCTTGGTTCAGTTTTGCAGGAACATGACTTTAGACATATCTGCTTGTCTGGAAACTACTGGTTAATAAGATAGAGTGTGTTAAAGTAAACTGTTGATATTACTTTGAGAACTGATGACATACCGAAATGCTTGTAAACTAGATAGAATTTAAGGAATAGAATAATCACTAGAGAAAATGTCTATGCTCTTTACTTGAAGTAGTTTTCTTAGTAAAACAATATTCTTGGATCTGAAAACAATACAAGCTCGAATTCTTGGTCACATAGGAAAACAAAAACAATCTCTGTACTCACAGAGTGGAACTCTTTACTACTGTTTTTAAAAGAACTCCTTATGACATTATGAGATGGCTTTAATATTATGCCTATGTTAAAGGTCAGTTATACTTGACAAACAATAAAAAAAAGAGATGTAAGTGCAAAATTCATTATCATTAGAGCCTGTACAGGGAGCTAATATTATTTTCTAAAATCTAGACTGTAGTTAAGAAATGAGTAGATGTCTTCTTTTTTAAATCTCTTCTGTAATCTAAGTTTCTTGTATTTTCATTGTACTATAAAGGTCAGCAGCTAAGCTCTCCTGTTGAATCTGTCTTTGGCCACTGCTCATGGGATGAGAGTCTGTAATCAATACAAGTCATTGTAGCAGACAGAACGAGTCTGCCCTCAAACACAGTTTGGGTTCTAAACAAGAAGCAGTCTGAAGCCTGACAATTGTCATAGCATTAGGATAGGATCTAGCCTGGAAAGGGGAGATGTATAGCCTTACAAAACCCATGGTGGGATTTCTGAAAGTGAGAAATACAAGCTAACTTGACAAAAGACATTATGTCACTACTTGAGATTTTGAAGATACATTTTGAGAAAAGCTTTAATTGTGTGTATATGTATTTTTTTCATATTAAGCTTTATAGAAATAAATATTTAATTTATATCTAATATCCTGTGTTGAATATTATGATGGAATGAAAAGAATAAGAGTCCTTTAAGAAATATGCAATATAGGAAATTCAGACAAAACTTTTATCTATCAAACTTTTATTCTAATGACCGTCAGGGAAGAGCGAAAGAGCCACGTTCTTTAATTGGCCTTTCCTAATGGACTGATACTTTAAGGCTCATAGTTTTTATATGGTACATGCAATTTTAACTTCTGCTCTATTGTTTTATGTATTCAAATTGAATACTTTACATGTTTCACTTGGATCCTTAAACTGATCTAACCATGAAGGGCATGATATTATAAACTGGAGCTTAGCAAAGGGGAGTGTATAATGACTCAAAATCAAAGTAGCAGATTCAATAATATAGCCAGGAAGATTAGAGCTCAGAATTAACTGAGAGATCTGAGGAGAGTGAAGGACAAACAAAGAAGCAGATTTGGTCCAATTCAGAACTCGACAAAAGCATAGTGGCAAAGGTTTAATAAAGAGCAGATATGAACTGTTATTTGAATATATTTTGTTTCCACTTTCTTTGACCGATATTGGTAGTATAAATTTTAAAATGCTCAAATACAGGTAGTGAAAAGAGAAAATTTGAAATTAAATAAAGGTAAGGGGATTAATAAAAGAGATTATTACTTCTAATTGAACTAAAGTCTCATATGTCAGCTAAATAATTTTCAAATATGTTATTACAATTAGAATGGCAGATCCACCTCATAGTTCTCCTAGAATTCAATGAAAAAAGAAGAACGATCATAAGAAAATATTCCAAAGTATAAATATTTCATATTTGGTGCTATCTCAGAGCCATAATTACTTCTTGTTTATGAAGAAATGCTGGGAGTGGCAAATGTTAGGTTTAACGTAAGCTCACCCCACAAGAAGGAGCCTATACCCTACACTGCCTGGACTAAACCAGACTTAATGCAGAAAGATAGTGTAAGTTGAAGGTGTTCTGGCTCCACCACACAGAGATCAAGCAACATGTAGCAGTCAGCGGGGATGAGGAACACCTGGTGAACAGGGCTCACCAAATAATTAATCAGGGCTTAGAGACTGAATTGACAAACATGGACCTGTATGAGTCTGTAGCAAGTTTTCTTCTTATATGCTTTGGTTGTAGGCTTGCTGTTACAGTGGAACTCTTAACAGCAGGTGGAGATGTATCTCGGAGTCTTTTATCTGATTTTGGTACTCTTTTTCTCCTCTCCAGTTGCCTTGTTCAGCCTCAAGATGAGGGTATTGCCTTTTATTATTATATCTTGTTTTTTATCTTTGTTTGTTTTTGTTTTTTATCCCAGTCTGGCTGTTGGGTCTTGGAGACCTGCGATTTTCTGAAGAGGAAATACAGAGAGAGTGGATATGGGGCAGAGCGGAGGTGGAGGTGGAAGTTTCGAAACTGGGGATGGGATGTATTGTTCAAGTGAAGAATTTATTTTCAATACCAAAAAAATTAAATAAATAAGCAATCACAATATTGTGGTGAAAGATCTTGGATCATGGTCTTTTTAAGTGATATTTGAGGTGGAAGATCAAACATTATAGAAAAATAAGCTAACTATAATAATTTAATAGTTTGAATATAGTAGTAAAACCATACCATAAAATTAAGAAGCACTTTCTAAATAAAACTTTGAAATCATATAACAAAAAACATCTTATTTAATATGAATATTAATGTTATTTCACATAAGCAAAAAATTGGTGACAATTCAAACTAGCAACCCAACGATTTGAGACAACTATTGTTTAAATTTATTTAGTGATTCTATTTATATCTATTGTTTCCAGGAATAAGACCAAGAACATGGCCTTATAGCCAATTCCATGATTTAATCAATGGCAGGTGAAAGGCAGATAAATGCATTTCATACTTTTATTTTGTTGAATACCCTTGGTCCTTTATTACTTGTCAACCATTTATCTAGTTGTCAAGGTCACTACAGAAAACATTTAATGTTAGAGTTGAAAAGACAGATGATATATCACAAAAGAAATCTATGCTGACATCGTATAAAAGTGTTCGAATAGAATATATGAGAAGAAGGACAAGCTAAGCAAGTCCCAATTAAAGCAGCTAGAACTAGGAAGTTCCATATCCTCTGGCCTTAAGTAGCTCATCTTCATAGTCAACACAATGTGATTTATAGTAACCTAGGATACTTCTGGATGTTATCCAGTATTTTCAAGAGGATTTAAGTGAGGGGAGAAGACTCACTGCCACTCTGGTCAGCTTTATTCCATTGGATTGGTCCCAACAAAGAAGGAAAAACTAACTAAATCTCACCGTTACCCTATTCTGCTTCTTGACTGTGGATACTGTTACCAGTAATTGTTTTTGCAGCCATGTCTTCTCACCACAATAAAACCCTTAGACCAAAATAAACTCCTCCCTTACTTTTCTATTAGTTATTTTATCCTGACAATAGGAAAAATAGTTATCATAGCTGGATAAATTAATACAAATGAAATATATAGTTATGTTTAAATAGGGCAAATGATATTAAAGTTAGAAGGGTTTTCATTGTATTTGGACAGATAGGTTTATTTAACCAGTAACTATACTATGACTCTAGTGAATTAGTTAAGTTAGTGAAAAAACTTCAAACCTGGATATTTTATTTCCTATGCACACTGAACTTGATAATTTCAGAGTTTTGTGGAGGATTTGTAATCTCATCCCTAGCTGGGATTCAACCTACGATTTTTGTATTCGCTATTGAAGCCGTACATTTGAAACTATATCCTCAAATGGTTTCTGAAATTTATGAAAGGAATAATTTAATTGCCTGGAATTAAAAATAAAATGAATGATATAAATGACAAAGTAAGTTAGAAATGGACACAAAATAGACATGTTTCTAAAGAGTGTAAAAACAAAAGGATAAGTTAACAACCAAATATTTTCTATAGGGATCAAGAGGTCTTTTCCTTATGCAGTATGAAATCCCTTTAAATAGCTACTCTTCCCACCAAACTAAAACAAACTTAGTTAATAATGAGGAGGGTCATTCTGTACAGTAGTTCTTGCATATTATCTCCTCATAGGGTAAAGAGAAGTAGTGATACAGTTTAAAAATTTTTTTAGATATATCCTGATTTATTTACCAAGATAGATTACTAATATATTTTGAATATTTACGATCTCCTAAAACTCCATAATCATCATGATGAGAGAACTGAATGAAGAAGTCTCTGAACATGATTCCTTTATGAATGCACCAACTTTGCAAACATGACTGCTAATCTTCACACAAAGTTCTATTTGAGAAAGCTATTTTAAAAATAAAAGCTCAAAAAGCAGGAAGACAGAGGTTGACTCCTGATAAGAATTGATCTCATTGAGGTAGAGTATATTAGCGTTTCTTATCTGAGACACCTTCCAGAACAGAAATACTTATATTTTTATGTGGTTTCTGCTATGTTATTAAAACAGACCGAAGAGATAGACTTGTTTAATAAATTTCCAAAAATTTGTGTAATAAATGTTTATACCTTACAAGATTCTGAAGTGCAAGGGCATCAGTCCAGCAGGAGGCAATCCCTATTTTGTTGTTAAAATAGGGATTTCTTCATCTTCTGTCTTCATCTTCTGTCAGATGATTTATCCTAATATTAAAATACTGTTTTCTTACATATTTCTTCATATTGCATTACATAGTTCATAATTCTCTTATTCTTCATCTCAGCTAGGAATTATTAGAAATTTTAACCCTAGGCATTAAAATTACACTGGTTATTTGTTGCCATGTTTATGGTTGTCTCCTAGATAATTTGTAATATTGTCCTTAGTGTAAGGAACTACTAAACAAAAGTGAACTATTCAATAGCTTTGGCTCTTTAGGAATGAATTCCATCACTTGCAGTTCGTTTTTAATTTCAGATTTTCATCAAAATGGTACTTTGCTCATCCAGAAACTTCTAAAATAAAAGCTGCATTGGACAGGACAGATGCATATGCTTCTCCAGTGTTACTCTCTGGAGTGAGAGCACTGAGGAGATGCGAGGGAGTATGGCTTGTGAACACAGGTGCCTTAAATGTCGAAAGTTTTGTTTTGTTCTAAAGGGGTGGTATACTTCATCTTTGAAATATCTGCACAATACCTTTATATTTCCTGAGGCTTTCTCTTACATATATCAAATGTATGTTGAAAATCATTCACTATGTTGGCTTCTTTAAGTTGAGAAAATAAAAAGAAACTTTTTGTTTATGTATGCTTGATTACACAACTATCATTATACACATGAACAGTACCTGCTATTTTATACTTTGGATTGAAAAGTAATGAGACAGCAAGGATAAACATTAAGTTAATGAAATATCAATGAAGCATGTTTGCTTTTCTCACTTGTTATGAATATAGACTTTCTACCTCTATTAGATTTTATTAGAAGTGAGAGAATAATCAATGGCATGCAAATGATTTTAATTACTATATCATAAACTGCACACTTGATGTACTATTTACTCGAACTCTGTATCATTTATTAAAGTTCAATATAAAATTTTACCCTGAAATCAATATTTCTTTGTTTCTTTGTTTGCTTCTTTCCCTCCCTCCCTCCCTCTTTCTTTCTTCCTTTCTTTCCTTCTTTCTTTCTTTCTTTCTTTCTTTCTTTCTTTCTTTCTTTCTTTCTTTCTTTCTTTTTCTTTCTTCCTTTCTTCCTTCCTTCCTTCCTTCCTTTCTTTCTTTCTTTCTTTCTTTCTTTCTTTCTTTCTTTCTTTCTTTCTTTCTTTCACTTTTTATTTGTTTGTCTTGTTTTGTTTTTTTTTTTTTGAGCCCGGGTTTCTTGGTTGTCTTGGAACTCTGTAGACTATGCTGGCCTCAAACACAGAGATCTGCCTCCCAAGTGCTGGGATTAAAGACAACATGCACCACTAGGGCTCAGTTTCAACACTTTCTCTAATGTCGGTATCAACCTGCCTATTTTGGCCTGTGCAGAAACTGTATTGGAATAGAATACAGTATAAGATTTATTGTTAGTACAAAGGTCTTTGTGTAGCAGGATCATCTCTGTTGTTGTTTCTTAGTGTCTTCTTACTACTCTCCCAATTCTATCAGACATGTTTTCTCATCTATTGTGAAACAACTATAAAAACTTATAAATTTGTAAAGTGGTACAGATGAAACTCTCGGGCTTTCCCTCATCCATCCATGTTATGGGCATAACTTCCAATTTTACTAGGACACATAATTTGACATCAAACTCTTTCATAGTTTTAAAATCGCCCGGCCATCTCTTCTGCAATGCTCCATGAACCTTAAGTTCTGGAGTTTTTTGTGGTTGTCTCTGTGAGACTGGGCTCTATAACTCTGCTTTTATCTGGTTGTGGTTTTCTGAATTGATCTCCATCTGTTGCAAAGATAAGGTTTCCTGACAAATGGAATTTGTCTTAGTTTTTGTTGGCTGCTTGCATTTTCCTCTAAGGTTTCAGAAAATCATCAGTTTCTATACAATAATATTGATACATCAATTTTGTACTTAAATAATGTGCCTCAATATGAGAGTGTCTGTAGTATTTTAGCATTTTGTTTTAGATAACTGATAATGCACACATATATGCTCACAGACACAAATGATATTACAGAAAAAAGTACATCATACAAGGTATTGAATATAGCTGCATATTGTTAAAAAATCTATGCATAGTTTATTTTTGTTATTTCAAATGTCTTTTTTTTCAGTTTCCAATTGCTTTTTTAGTTTTACTTTTATTTAATCTTTATTTTACAGTCCAGATATTATTCCCTTCCTGGTCCACTCACTTACTGTTCCACATCCCATACCTCCTCCCTCCCCTGACTCACGTCTTCATTAGGATGCCCCCACTTCCTCTACCCGACTCTGCACCAATCCTCCCCACTCCCTGGGACCTCCTGTCTCTTGAGGGTTAGGTACGTCTTTTCTGACTGAATCCAGATCTGGCAGTCTTCTGTTGTATATGTGTTGGGGACCTCATATCAGCTTGTGTATGCTGTCTTATTGGTAGTCCAGTGTCTGAGATACCTCAGGGGTCCAGGTTAATTAAGACTACTGGTCCTCCTACAGGGTTGCCCTCCTCCTTAGCTTCTTCCAGCTTTTCCCTAATTCAACCTCAGGGTTTAGCAGCTTCTGTCCATTGGTTGGGTGCAAATACCTGCATTTGACTCTTTCAGGTGCTTGTTGGGTCTTCTGGAGGGCATTCATAATAGGTCGTGTTTTGTGAGCTCTCCATAGCCTCAGTAGTACTGTCATTCCTTGGGGCCTCCCCTTGAGCTGAATCCCACTTTGGGTCTGACACTGGACCTCCTTTTCTTCAGGCTCTTCTTCATTTCTGTCCCTAAATTCTTTCATAAAGGAACAATTATGGGTCAGAGTTTTTGAATGTTGGAAGTTTTTGAATCCCTCATTTGGTACCCCATCTTTCTGTAGGAGATGGGTTCTACAAGTTCCCTTTTCTCACTGTAGGGTATTTCATCTAAAGTCCCTTCTTTTGAGACCTGAGAGTCTCTCACTTCTCTGGTCTGTTACATTCTGGAGCCTCCCCCCACCTCCTACCTCCTGAGGTTGCCTGTTTCCATTCTTCCCATTTGGCCTCAGGTCTGCAATTTTTCTCCACCACCCAGTACCTGATAATGTTCCCCTCTTCCCCTCCCTGTCTACTTTTCCACCCAGAACCCTCTCTCTTTTACCCCTGCTGTGATTGCTTTCTTCTTTCTCCCTCCCAAGTGGGATTGAGGTGTCCTCACTTGGGCCCTTTGGCTTGTTGAACTTTTTGAGTTCTGTAGACTGTATCATGATTATTCTGTATTTTTGGCTAATGTCCACTTATTAGTAGTATGTACCATACATGTCCTTTTGGTCTGAGTTACCTCCTTGTTTAGGATGATATTTTCTAGTTCCATCCATTTGTCTGGAAAACTCAAGATGTCCTGGTTCTTAATAGCTGAATAGTACTCCATTGTATAAATGAACCACATTTTCTGTATCTAATCTTCTGTTGTGGAACATCTGGTTTGTTTCCAGCTTCTAACTATCACAAACAAGGCTGCTATGAACATAGTGGAACATGTGCTCCTGTGACATCGTGGAACATGTTTTGGGTATATGCCCAAGAGTGTTATAGCTGGATCTTCATGTAGATTTATTTCCAATTTTCTGAGAAATCTCCAAATTGATTTCCAGAGTGGTTGTACTATTTTGCAATCCCACCAGCAATGAAGTAGTGTTCCTCTTTCTCCACATTCTTGTCAACATGTGCTGTCACCAGAGGTTTTGATCTTAGCCATTCTGATTATTCTAAGGTGGAATCTCAAGGTCGGTTTGATTTGCATTTCTCTGATAACTAAGGACTTTGAAAGTTTCTTTAAGTGCTTCTCAGCCATTTGCTATTCCTCTGTGTTGAATTCTCTGTTTAGATCTGTACCCCAATATTTTTATTGTTTGTTTTGTTTGGTTTTTTTTGTGGTTAGCTTCTTGAGTTCTTTATATATTTTGGAAATTAGCCCTTTATCGGACATGGGTTAGTAAAGATTTTTTTCCCCAATCTGTATGTTGTCAATTTGTCTTATTGACTATGTTCTTTGCCTAAAAGAAGCTTTCCAGTTTCATGAGGTCCCATTTATCAAATTCTTGATCTTTAGAGTGTGAGCCATTGGAGTTTTGTTTAGGAAATTTCCCCCTGTCCCAATGAGTTCGACGTGTTTAGGAAATTTCCCCCTGTCCCAATGAGTTCGACGCTCTTTCCCACTCTCTCTTCTATTAGATTCAGTGTATCTGGTTTTATGGTGAGGCCCTTGATCCACTTGGACTTGAGCTTTGTGCAAGGTGACAAATACGGATGTAAAAGAATGTAAACCCTGTTTCTCTTTTAAAGGAAGGACTAAAACTGATTTCTAAAGAATAGTGCTTTGAAGTGATCTCACATAAGGAGCTTTCTAATTTAGGATTTTGCTTTTTTTTTTTTTCTGGAAAGAAGAGCAACATATTGTCCATTCCTGACAAATCCTTCATGAAAAGACAAATAACTGATGTAGAGGTATAATTTCTTAAATTTCCTTCTGTGTTTCTGAACACAATGCTGCAACTCACTTTACCCTCTGTTCTTCAAACTTTCTAAGATGAACAATTCTATCATATTAAGGAAACAAATATTCTTAAGGTCTTTAAAATTGTGTTAATATCTAGGGAATGAAAGCTACAATAAACTTCTATCAATAACTATAATGAAGCATACTTTTAATTTGATTAGATTAGACTTTTGTTACATAGAATCATTTTGTGAGTATAGAGAGTAACTTACAGATGGATAATTATTTTATCTATTATTATTTCCAAGTATACATTGTAGATCATCAGACATCACAGATTTGCTGATGCCATAGGTTAATTTATTCCCTACCGTTAGGGAAAGCAAAACCTAAGGGCATAAGGGCATCTTAATATTAAAAACAAACTGACAGAAGCCATCTAGGAAAGGCTAAGGAGAGCAAGTGAATTTTCTGGAGGTAGCCCACCTTTTGAATGGGTGCCATGGGTGAGCTCTGACATTCAGAGATCTCAGGGACTTTATCCCAGGATTGCTTCTTGCTGCTGATATGCCTTTATGTCACCATTACATAGCATACATGATTTCTTGGCATCAACTCAACTTATTGAACAAATTTTCTGTTTACCAACATGAAGAAGTACTCTCATGTAGCAAAGCTGTATAGAAAAGTGATGATTCACTATTTCTGATAATGATTTTACAGAACTTATAAAATGATACAAGTCATTTCAAACTCTTTATGGAATAAAAGCCACCAATAAAACTTCATAAACCTTCATGTTTCATAGGCTCATTGCACTAGGATAAGAAAACATGCTCAGAAATAATGTATGATGAAGGAAATCATTTCTTCTAGGTTAGATAGAAAACCATGAGCTGTAAACTGGAAACAGGCAATTTCTTGTAGGTGTAAGGAAAGAAAATAAAATATTGACTAGTTTATCTATACAAAGGTTCAAATAATAAGACACAAGATTGATGATTTGTCTTGACAAACCCTGGAACTTGCGACACAAAAATTATTGCAAAAAATTATAAATTATTTAAATTCATAATGAACTTACAGATCTAAAAGATTGATTATAAATGTTTAGCCAAACACTAGTCTTAGTGGAAAGACATGTAAACAATTTTCTTGTATATCCCTAAATCTTATTGATCTATGACATGACCTATTGCATTAAACTTACTATGAATTTATGGAATTTAAAAGTACTTAGAAACCACAGAATCAATTATTCTGCTGTAATGATTTTTATCTGATAGTTGTATGAGGCAATTTTTTAGAGAAAATATAGAAACTAAGAACAATAATAAAGTAGCTTGGAACTCTTTTTCAGGTTCATCAAGTGTGTGTTTGTGTGTGTGTGTGTGTGTGTGTGGTCTTTATACCTGGCATTCAAAGAGTTAATGAATTCTGAGCCTCTGGCCTGATCAGCAAGGGCCCCATGGAGTCAAAGGAAAAAGATTCCATGTTACTTAAGTTTCTTTTCCCCTGCTGCTATCAGCAGGAGTTAACCACCAGATGCTAACAGCTTTTGGCCCTTGAATAGCAACAGAGAGTTAATCTCCAAAAGTCAACAGCTTTCGGCCTGAATCACCAATGCCACCTTTCTCTGCCTTCCCCAGGTATCCAAACTGGATGCCATGCTGGACTCCAGCAGCAAACAAACCCTACATAGACTCGAATTTTCTGTCATTACAGATACACATGTAAAAATGATGTATGTTATTTAAGTTGAAATTTATTTTCCTCTTATTAAATATTTGAGTATCTTAGGTGATTATAAGGCATATGTGAGAAAGAAACAAGACTTTATAATTCTTTATTCATACATTTGAGATAATTCACTGAAATAGACATAAAAAGCATTCAAAAGCATCTTCTGACATTGAGAAAAATACAATGAGTCTTTATGGATTATTTTACCTTACAATATTATATTTAACAATTCTATTTTATTTTTCTGAAAATTAGATTTTACCAGTTTGTTCTCTAAGTTTTCTCTTTTCTCCTACCCTTTCTTCTATTTTCACTAGACTTTCTCATGTTTTAGCTCTACATTTCTTTAGCGCAGAGAGAAAAAGTTGAAATTCAAGGCAAAAATGCAAAAATAAAACATGTAAATGCATTTTAAAGAATTAAGTCGTGAGTCTCCAAAGAACAGTGTGACCTTCAAGCAAAAGAAAACTAACCAAAATCAGAAAGGTGAAGAATTAAGAGAGTTAATATGGAGGAAAGCTGTATATAGTGGAAGAATACATCCTCTTTGCATCTGGGATAGTTATATCCTCAATCGTGATAAACACTCAGGAAACATTATTATCTCTATGTTGTTCTCTATTCATACTCTGAATATTGTTAATCTTACGTTACAATGTAACTTTATGTGCCTTCTGGATAGTAAAAACTTTCTGCCAGTGATCAAGTTGAAATTGTAAAGTATGAAGCTTGATTGATAAATACCAACAAACATATTGTAATGAACTCAGTTCACTGATATGCTTTCCTTTATTTAGCAAAACTGGATTGTGATCCGATCAATGGAGAATGGTACTTCCTGCCATGCATGATGACCCAAGTCTGGTGCTTAGGACAAAACTGTGGAAGAAAAATAACTTGTGGGAGAAGAAAAAACATAAAACAAGAATGAAATATAGAATAAAAAGAAAACAAAAATGTCCCCGACAACTGTCTCTGATCAAATAGGTTTTTTTATATCTATTTGAGATTTTCTTACTAAGATAGAGTTCCCTTGTATAGCCTAAGATTTCAATAGAAAATTATAATACAACTTCTGTACCTTAGGTTAGGAAGAAAGAAAAGAAATGGAAAGAGTGTTCAAGCAAGAAGGAAAGGATCTCTACTACAGGGTAGTATAGTCTTTATCAAACAGAGAAGACACTCTCAGGAAATCTCAACGGTGTCTTATGTAAACAAAATCTGATACAACAATACAACTTGAATGGGGGAACTACTTCAAGACACCATTTCTACTTTTTTCTTATTAATCATTTTATTCACTTACATTTCAGATGATATCACACTTTCTAGTTTCCCTCTACAACCTCCTCCAATTCCATACACTCCTGCTCCCCTTTGCCTCTATGAGGGTGCTCTTCCACCCACCCACCCACTCCCACCTCACCGTTTTAACATCCCCTTACTCTGCGGCATCGAGCCTCCACAGGACCAAGGGCCTCCCCTCTCGTTGATGCCAGATAAGGCCATCTTCTGCTTCATATGCAGCTGGAGCAATGGGTCCTTTCATGCATCTTCTTTGGTTGGTGGTTTAGTCCCTGGGAGTTCTGCAGCATCCAGTTAGTTGATATTTTTCTTCGTATGGGGTTGCAAATACCTTCAGCCCCTTCAGTCCTTCCCTTTGCTCCTCCATTGGGGTCCCTGGGCTCAGTTCAATGGTTGGCTGTGAATATCTGTATCTGTATTTGTCAGTTGCTGGAAGAGTCTCTTATGGAACAGCTATACCAGGCTTCTGTCAGCAAGCATCAGCAAGAGTGTTAGGGTTTGGTGTCTGCAGGTGGGATGGATCCTGAATGGGGAGGACACTGGATGGTTTTTCCTTCAGTCTGAGCTACATTTATTATCCATCTTTCCTTAGGACAAGAATAATTCATGGTAAAAATTTTGAGATGGGTGGGTGGCTCCATCTCTCAACTCGGGGCTGTGTCTGTCTACTGGAGGTGATCTCTACAGGTACAGTCTCCCTTTGTTGAATATTTTGGCTGAAGTCATCCCTGTTGGGTCCTGGGAGGCCCTAGATTCCCTGGAGTCTGAGACTTCTAAATTAATAATTACAAAATAATTAGTAACTGGTGAGAGAAGGAGAATAACACTTCTGTAGAGACAAGTTTGATAAATTAACCAATTCCAAAGTATTATTCCTAAATACGTGAACCTAAGAGCAACATGAAATTAAATAAATATATATATATATGTATATACATATATATGTGCATATATGTATATATGCATATATATACATATATAAGTGTGAATTATATATATATATATATATAATTTGAGAAAGAATAGGGGATATGTAAGGAGTTGAAGGGAGAGAGATGAAGGTGAAGTCTATATCGATTCAGTATTTATGTATAATATTCTTAATACGTAATTTGAAAAAACCTTTAAAGAGCACATTTCTTTTTGGTGCTTCACAAAATAACCATTCAGAAAATTTGGGGTATAAAATGTTATTGGATTATTAATTTTTCCTAATATTTTTAAACTATATTAAAATTTTTCCTGGTAGTTTATAAGTTTGGCTTATTTATCTATTGAAACAACAACATTCAAGAAGGTAAACTTACTTATTGTGCTGGACTTTCAATTATACCAAACGGAATAAGGTCAATTCAATATTGTAAGTGGGAAAAGATTATTTTATTCTTGGTTGCATTTGGCTCCTTGCCTACAGTACACGTGCCAGTTTATTAAATACACACAGTGCTTGCTGCTTCTGGCACTGGTTTCCTCCTTGCCTTTTACTAATGCCTAGTATGTTCTCTATCAGGTTTGTAATTTGTTTTTTCCTGAGCCAAATCTACCCTGACTATGATTAGTAAGTTGATAAGACTGACATCAATCAAGTACCTGTTTTTGCGTATTCATAAAGTATAACATTCACAAAAATAGAAGACCAGATCACTTTAAATTCATTAGCAGTATAAAAAACTATCAGTTTGTTAATTTAGGAAGCTATAGGAAATAAATTGCTTATGAGTTAAGTCTATTATGCTTCCTAATTTTGTAAATCATTTCTAAGTGGTATATAAAAATATCAAATAAGAAAATATATACATACACTGATCATAGAATGTGATGGATTTTATGCATATGGATTATATAATCTTTTACTATATTTACATCTGAAACATTTGTCACTTAGGATATTTTATTGCAGGAAAAAGCTTCTTTGCCAATGGATGAGCAAGACACTGATCTCTAATCATAGCAGAGTATTATTATCAGGAGTCATTTTTATTGGTACATTTAATAATAAGCAACCTATGTAGCTTTGAATACATTTTATCATTGTAAAGAGATATTATACCATATAAAAGAAAAATTCATTATGTGCTTGCTTATAGTTTCACAAGATGAATTTATAACCATCTTATAATGTATAGGCAATGCAGCAGGCAGACAGGCATGGAGCTAGAACACTAGCTCAGAGCTTATGCCTGATTGTAAAGTTGGAGGCAGAGAGGGACTCAAAGTGGGATGGGCTTTTGAATCCTCAAAGACTACCCTAATAAGACACCTCCTCTGGAAAGGTCACATCTTGTAATATTTCCCAAATAGGTCTACTAACAGTGGATCAATGATACAAATATATGAATTGATAGGACCACACTCATTCTAACCACCCGAGACTTATAAAATGTACCTTGTGAAAATAGTCAGCCTACCTAACGTAAACTGGGGATTTACTGCAATAAATACCAAAATTTAAAAATTTATCATAGAATTGTAAGCTAATCGCAATTCTTATGGAAGCAGAGAGGATTTAAGATGGTCAAAACACTCTTGGATAAAAATAGAGTTGTCATAATTCAAGAGTCACAGTAATAAAAGCAGTGTGCTACTGGCATATGAAATGCACCCTGAGTAAAGGAATAGAATTAAGGTTCCAAATATAAATATATGGTTTTACAGACACCAGCATTTTGACAAAAATGTAAAATAAAATACACATTAGAGAAATACATCTTCAGCAAATAGTGCTGGACCAGCTGTGTGGCTAGATATACAAGAGCAGAACTACATCCCATATTGCAACTTATATGAACTCAGCTAGATATCTCAGTTGTGTATTTTGTTGGTCAATGAAATAGAACTATCCTGATCATTCCAATAAAAAATCAGCATCTGAAAGATTGCCACATCAACTCTTCATATCTAAAATCATATTTTCTTATTCGAAATCAATCAAATCTGTGAAACAAATGTGAAATAGAACCAAACATACTCAACAGAAGCAGAAGTGATTTCCCTATCAGACACATGAGTGGAAAGAAGTTCACATGACCAGATTATATTGTCAAAATACAAAAGTTTGAAAGGTCAAGTCAGTATTCCTTCTCCCTCAAAAGCCACCAGTCCTGTAGAAATTTATTTCACTGAAAAAAAATACCTAGATGAATTCTGAGAGGAGAATTTTAATGAACAAAAAAAGGCTCATCAAATAAGTTTAGGATTCTAAAGAAAAAATATGGACACATGTCAATGATCTATAAAAGTATAGGAATAAACTGCTGAGTGAAAAACATAAATGTATTAAACAAAATCAAAGACATTTCACAATCTGAAAATTAAATTCACTACAAAAATATAAATTCAAAAGAAAACCCAAGGTGAAACCCTCTGAAGAGTTCCAGAGACCAAAGAGATGTGAGAGAGTCTCAGGACTAAATGGTAGTGACCTTAGATGGAATGCCCAACAGTGGGGAGAGGGAATTCAGAGTCCCTTAAGAGGGGGGATTATGTTACCAACCCACAGTACAAGTTTCTGATCTCAAATTGTTCCTTTCTAAAAGATCTACAGGGACAAAAATAGAGAAAAGACTGAGAGAAAGGCAGTTCAATGATGGCCCAAATTGGGATCTATCTGAATGGGAGGCAGCAAGGCCTGACAGTATTACTGATGCTATGATGTGCTTACCAGCAGCTAACTGTGATGGCCAAAGAAGTCCACACAACCAATGGACTGAAGTTGGGGACCCATTATGGTTGAATTATGGCAAAAATGGAAGAAGCAGAAGAGGACAGCAACCCCATAGGAAGACCAGCAGTCTCTACCAGGACCTTTGGAGCTCCCAGGACCAAGTCACCAACCAGTCAACATACACGTGCTGGTCTGAGGCTCCAGACACATATATAGCAGAGGACTACCTGTCCTCAGTAGGAGAAGAAGCACCTAATTCTCAAGAGACTTTAGGGCCTAGAGAGAGGGATGGTCTAGGGGTCGGGAAGCCTCTTCTTAGAGACAGAGAAAGGAGGAATGGGATGAGGAACAATGGAAGGGAATGGGATAGGGGTAATGACTGGATTGTAAATAAACAATGTAATAATTAAAATAAAGAAACAACAACAACAACAACAAACCAATCTGAAATGAAGAAGGAAATGAAAAATTCACAAATCTAAATACAAAACTGTGGATAAAAGCTCTCAACCTAATATCCTAAGATCAGATATATCTCCACTACAGGAAATGGTAGGGATTTTAATTCAATTGATAGATTCTGGCAAAACTTTCTGAGTAGGATTCTGATAATTCAGAAACTAAGAACATCAACTGACAGTTCATATAACTAAAAAGTACTCTATAGCGAAGGGCACATCATTGAGAAGTGTTGTCCACAGAAGAAAAAATAAGCTTCGCCAGATATACTTCTGACAGAGCATATATATGTAAAATATACGAAGAATTCTAATAGAGTACCAAGAAGAAAAATCAATTAAAAATGCACTTGGAATTGAATACAGAATTCTCAGAAGGAAAAATATAAAGACATATATCACATTTAAAAAAAAATGTTCAACAATCTTACCCATCAGCAAAATAGTATTTTTTTTTTCAAGAATCAGCTCGAAGACTGAGTCCCATAGACATTACTAGTCTTATCTAGTGTTATGTGATCTGCTAATGAGTCCTGCACTGGGTTCTAAGGCTCATTCCCCTTGAGACTTTAAGCCACTGTTCTATTTCCATGACTGTCAGAGATTAAAGTACCCAATATTTTTTCTCCTTTAATTCTCTAACATCTTGATGTTTACAAAATTTTTATTGTGTTATTTTTTTAAGGAAATACAATATCTAGACTATTTTTTTCTGATAATCCATTATCATGAATACTTCTGAAGCCATTCCTTAATCACATATTTAAACACACTTAAATCTCATCTTAGTGTTTTGCTCACTTTTTAATGTTTAAGGAATGGTTGTTTTATACTGTATATAACAAAATTGTATAAGACTTAACATCCTTTTCTTACCTCTAAATGGTTAATATGCAATCAGACTCTTTGATTATTTCAACAGTCTTACAGAATGTCTATTTTCCTAAATATAAATAATTGGACTATGCTTTCTGGAGAAGGAGAAAAGGCTAAGTCAGTTTTATGAATCCTGCAGGTGATGCTATTTGTAATCCATTTAATTCCCTTTGAGATATTACAACAATCAATATACTTTTCTTATGATTGTATGTTTATTTTTTAGACTGATATCTTTTTATTCTTCACTTACCACCAGAACTGCCTACTTTATTTTTAGTAATGTGAATTAATTTGATTCACAACTCACACTTCAACACTTGCATGCTATAACTAATGGCCAGTTACCTATGGGATTAATTTCAGGTGTAATTTGTATACTGCATCTTCCTGGAAGTTCAGACACAATGTAGCTCTCCTAACTTTTCCTTGTAGCTTGTTATCTTACTATTTTTTATCTTTTCATTTCTAATGAGATCTCTTAGGGATCCTTCCTAAACCCATCACCTAGGCTGAATCCACGGACACACATTTTTCTGTTTATTGTATAGGAATGGACTAGGTCATTGAGCCAATTAGTTAAGATGTAATTCTGGAAGCTTGATTTTTTTCCCCAATTAAGAAGCACAGATAAACAAACTGTTAACCAAATAAAGGATGTAACTTTTTGTTAAATTTTCAGAAAAGCAACAAAATTTATTGGTGAAATACTTGATTTTTAGTTTTGTAATCCTGCACTACAAGAACAGTGGCCAATATAATGTAAGGCACAGAGATGACAGAAATATCACCGAAGACGTTTCTCCACAATATGTATATTCTTTGAATTTTTGTCTTTCTTATTTCTTTATAATAAAATATACTTTATTCTAATTATATTTTTTTGAAGATATGTTTCTCTATCCCCTGATAAGGATACAAATATATTGAGTAATATATTAGTCTGGTAATAAAGAAATTATCATTAACTCATATGTTTCATCTTATAATTTAAAAAGATGACAGACATTGTATCTGAATTTGTAGGAATATGTAGTATACAAATTACACCTGAAATTAATCCCACAGGTAATTGGCCATTAGTTATAGCATGCAAGCATTGAAGTGTGACTCATAAGCTTAATGAATTCAAATTCTTCAAATGTTTCAAATACAAAACACACTGTAAGAAATTCTCAGCAACCAACAGATTGGGTAAAGATGTTTACCAATCCAACACTTGATAGAAGGCTAATATCCAATAAATACAAAGAAGTCAAGAAGTTGGACTCCAGAGAATCAAATAACCCTATTAAAAATGCGATACAGAGCTAAACAAAAAAATCTCAACTGAGGAACATCGAATGGCTGAGAAGCACCTAAAGAAATATTTAACAACCTTAGTCATCAGAGAAATGCAAATCAAACAAACCTGATAGTCCACCTCACACTAGTCAGAATGTCTAAGATCAAAAACCCATGTGATAGCAGATGCTGTCGAGGATGTGGAGAAACAGGTCACTCCTCCATTGTTGGTGGGATTGTAAGCTGGTACAACCACTTTGGAAATCAGTCTGATGGTTGCTCAGAAAATAGGACATAGTACTACCTGAGGACCCAGCTATACCACTCCTGGGCATATACCCAAAAGATGCTCCAACATATAACAAGGACACATTCTCCATGATGTTCTTAGCAGCCTTATTTATAATAGCCAGAAGCTGGAAAGAATCCAAATGTCCTTCAACAGAGGGATAGATACAGAAAATGTAGTATATTTACATAATGGAGTACTACTCAGCTATTAAAAACAGTGAATTAATGAAATTCTTATGCAAAAGAATGGAACTAGAAAATATCATCCCCTGTGAGGTAACTCACAAAAGAACACTCTTGATATGCACTCACTGATAATAGGACATTAGCCCAAAAGCTCAGAATAACCAAGGTACAATTCACAGACCACTTGAAACTCAGGAAGAAGGAAGACCAAAGTGTGGGTGCTTTTGTGCTCCTTAGAAAGGGGAACAAAATACTCATAGGAGCAAATACAGAGAAAGTGTGGAGCAAGAACTGAAGGAAAGACTATCCAAAGACTGCCCCACCTGCAGATCCATCCCATATATAGTCTCCCAACCCAGACACCAAAACAAGATGCCAAGAAGTGCATGCTGACAGGAGCCTGATACAGCTGTCTTCTGAGAATCTCTGCCAGAGCCTGACACATACAGAGACAGATGCTCTCAGAAAACCATTAGACTGACTAAAGGGACCCCAGTGGAATAATTAGAAAAAGGACTGAAGGAGCTGAAGGGATTTGCATCCCACAGGAAAAACAATGATATCAACCAACCAGACCCCTCCCGGTCAGAGCTCCCAGGGACTGAAGCAACAACCAAGGAGTACACATTGAGGAACCCATAGCTCTAGCTGCATATGTAGTAGAGGATGGCATTGTCAGGCATCAATGAGAGGAGAGGCCCTTGTTCCTGTGAAGGCTGGATGGGAGTGGGGATGGGTGGGGGCACATCTTCATAGAAGCAGGAAGAGGGGGCATGGGATAGGGGGTTCCTGGGTGTGTGTTGGGGGGAAATGGGGTAAGGGGATAACATCTGACGTGTATATAAAGTATACAATAAAAAAAAGGCAAAAAAACAATGGGAGGGAATATGGGATAGGAGGTTTCCAGGGGGGAAACAGGGAATGGAAATAAAATTTAAAATGTAAATAAAGAAAATATTCAATAAAACCAAAACAAAACAAAATCTTCTTTGGTGAAAAAATTCTATATTTGACACTAATTATTTGTTGAGAAATTGAAATTATTTTCATATTTGTATTTATTATAATGTTTACAAGTGAAGTTTTATAGTTATTTCTATTTTGTTTTTTTGACATGTTATACATGCATACAATGTCTTTTAGTGTAATCAATCTCCACTTGGACCCTCTGATTGCCCTCTTATCCTCTCACAGTTTTTCCTAAGACTCATATATTTTCTTTCATTTTTGGAAAAAGCAATAATAAAATGAAAAGATAACTAACTGTGCTAACACAGTGCTGCCTCTCTGTATGTGAGTATATCATCTTCAACTGCAGCATTGGTATCCTTATTGGAGCCTTTTCCCTGATGAAAATTTACTCTTCTTCATCCACAACCTATGGATTTCCAATGTTTTTTCAGCTCATTAACTCCTCAGTTCATTCTAGGATTTTGGATCTTGATTTTCTGTGCAGATTTTATGCTTGCTGTTACATCCACTGTTTGATTATGTGGGTTATGACTCACTCCTGTCCAGTAAATAATATTTTGCTGCATTATGGATTCTTTATGGCACTTACAATCTTTCTTCCCTGGCTTTAATAACATGTTAATTATGAGCTTGAATATTGTATTGAATTTAAGGTTGATTAACCATTTGGAAGCCTTGGAAGATGTGTGACTGATAAACATGCTGTTAGATTAGATTATAAATATTGGTTCTCAATGGAATACTATGCAGCTATAAAGAGTGAAAACACTGTGAGGTTTGCAGGCACATAGATGGAATTAAAAATATCATCCTGAGTGAGGTAACACAGACCCAAAAGGATATGCATGGTAATAAATGGATATTAGCCACAAAAGAACAGAATACCTCGGATACAAGCCGCAGAATTCAAGAAGGTTAACAAGCAGAAGAGCCTAAGTGTGGTTGCATTAATCTCACATAGGAAGGAGAAAAAACAATCACAGGGGGCAGAGGGAAGAAGAGACTTCGGTGGCAGAGGGGAGGGGGAAGGGAAATGGGGAACATGATCAGGTTTGCAGTGGGGAGACAGAAGAGAAACCCTGAGGGCCAGTAGAATGAATGGAAATATACAACCTCAGTGGGGGTGGAAAGTGCAAGGACCCTATAGAATGTACCAGAGACCTGAGAGATGGGAGCCTTTCAAGAATCAGAGACAGGGACCTTAGATGAAATACCCTACAGTGGGGAGAGTGAACTCAAAGAGTCCACCTCTAGTAGAAAGACAGGGCACCAAGTGGAGGGATGGAATTGCCATTCCATAGTCAAAAACTCTGATCTAGAATTGTTCCTGTCTAAAAGAACTGCAAGGACAAAAAGAGAAGAGACTGAGGAAAAGGAGGTCTAGTGACAGGCCCATATTAGAATCCATCTCAAGGGGAGGGAACCAGGCCTGACACTATTACTGACACTGTGATGTGCTTACTGATAGGGGTCTAACATGTCTATCCTCTCGGATAGGCCCAAAAAGCATCTGACTGAGACAGATGTAGATACTTACACAAAACCATTGGACTGAAACCAGGGACTCCTGTGATTGAATTAGCGAAAGGCTGGAAGAAGCTGAATAGGAAGGTGACCCCATAGGAAGGCTAAGCAGTCTCAACTAACCAGGAGCCCTGAAATCTCTCAGAAACTGAGCCACCAACCAGGCCACATACATGAACTGGTCCAAGGCTCCCTTACACATATACAGCAGAGGACTGCCAGATCTGGCCTCAATGAGAGAAGAGGTGCTTAACTCTTGAGACTTGAGGCCCCAGGGAGTGTGGAGGCCTGGAACTGGGTGTGGGCATCTTCTTGAAGATAGATGAGAGGAGGAATGGAATGCGGAACTATGGGTGGGTGGACTGGGAGGGGTCAACAACTATAATGTAAACAAAATAAAAGTAATTTAAAAAAAGTAATTGGATTGAAAAAATCGTTTTAAGAATAAGGATATATAATTTGCCCCCCTCCCCCACAATTCAATAGAAGAATGTTCATCAAACTTCACAGTCTAGTCACACTAAGAGCAGGGAAACTTAATGAATGTAAGAAGCAAAATCATCAGGGACTAAAAGGTTTGGTGTTGAAAAGTTGATCTGAGTTAGAAAAAGTTTAAGCAATGCCTAAATCTGTCATATTATTGGAAGTCAGAATGAATTTGATTACATACATTATCAAACACAAATAAAGGTTCAGAAATACATGTAGACCCATAAATTCTACTATTTATGTGAAGCGATTTTGGCATTTAAAAGTGATATATTTTGTACAATATAGTAATATTTGTAGAGTGTTATTGGATTTAATAAGTACATGTTCATATTACACGAGCTTTACAAGAATCAAAATTAATTCCATATAATACAAATTTTCAAATTATATAGCAAATATGTCAAAATAGTTAAGGAGAAATGATTCATTCTCACATCTTGAAATTGTAACATCAGAAAAATCTAAGTGTACTATATGTTCTATAAAGAATAATTATTGTAAATAACTAATAAAGTGCAGAACTCTACAAGGGTTTTTTAAAGCACCCTACAAAATTTAACACGTTAAGTCATATATTATGAAGACACACCATGAAATGAAAAAAATCATAATCAAGCCTATATAGTGTGTTCTTTCAAGGGAACATTAAATATTACAAATGTTCTTCATTGTCACCAGAACTCTGAAAAGACGGAGCACAAAATAAGTTAACTTAAGAAGATAAAACGCTAATGTCATCACTTTCCCACATATTTAAATTACGCTGATGAGAAACTCTTAATTAGCATTTTGACCTTTAAGCAGATAATTCAGTGAAACTTTCATTAGTAGTAGATCAAGAAGAAACTGCAAATTAAAATGCAATTTTCTGATTTGTTACAAAGCCTGCTTATTGAATTCAAGGATATCCATATTTAATCACATATTCTTCATTGGCAATGAAATGTGCTCTCATTAGAACCATTCAAAAAAAATTGAACAAAGGATATATAAACTACAAGGTTTAAGGATATATGTTCACCTTTTCCACATTAATCAAGAAATTTAGTTATTAATTTTAAATGAACTAAAGTGAATGGAATATTCACTACTTTTATTATCCAAGTTAAATGTATTACAGTCTTCTTTCAGTTGAACAGGTATCATTTCTGAACTTAGAAATATAATGCTTTAAATAATAAAATTGACTGTTGGCATGAAAATGTTCTCTTCCTTTTTGCAAGAAGACCTAGAAACAGTTCCAAATCTGACCAGTTCTGTTTTTATGTTCTCAGTATGTAATAATTTATAGTGTGCAAGTTAATTTATGCAATTTTAATGGGCTACTGTTTTGAGTGAGATGGACAGCTAGAAGACTTTTGGAAAACAGTAAAACATGCTTTCCTTTTGTATATTGCCTTATAATCCTTAAACAAGTGGCAAGTTGCATAACAAATAACAGTTAACCTTAGTATATGACTTCTCCCTCTGAAAAACGAGTGAACAATTTGAAAGACACTGGAGTTGCTCTTGGTGGTGCTATGTGACCTTTTCTTGAGGGGTATATCAGCAATCGGCCAAAAACCGAATCCAGTAAGTCCACATTGGTGACTTATGGCCATTGCTTTTAGGATGCTATTTGTTGATATTACCCTACTGAGAACATTAGTATATATTTCACATATACCATTACATGCTGAAACTTGTACAACATGAGAGTGTACTGAATATGAGATAAAATAATTTATTGATTATCATGTACCATATATATGATTACAAATATATATGTGTATATATATATATATATATATATATATGTACACACACACACATATATATGTATATATATGTATGAAAAATACAGGGAAAATTAAAATATGGTTTTATCTTTACTGAGAATCTACCATGATTGACACTTTCAAGACTGGCAACAGTTTTGAGTGAGACTGTCTGTCTACATGGGTTTAATGTCTTTCAATATGCAATGATTAATGGACTCCAGCCTTGTATAAAATTTTTACATTTTCTCTTTAGCTTTTACATGTTCATAATAGCATTTAACTTAAAAGCATTTCAAATGAGAAAATACTCTTTCTACATAAATAAAATATGTTTTAAGTTGAATGTTTTTCTCTTAACTTAAATTTTATCATTAAGAATCTGAAAAAAACATTAATCCAGGTCCATGCAATGTCTCTGTGCTTCAAGTCCATGTTTCATAACATTAAATATTCATATAATACTATATTCGTATAATACTGTACTCAGATATAGTAGCATGAGCAGAACTGTCATCTTCCATCATTGTGATTCTTTCTTTCGAAATAGGATGGAAATTGCCTGCCTAAGGATATTTTACAGTAATATATTTTATAATAGAAATAGCACACTCTAAAACAGTGATGAAAAGTATAGTAAATATATAACCATAACACAGTCATTTATGATAATTATCAAGTATTATACAATATATTAAATGACAGTATTTCTTTAAGCCACCAGAAGCTGATTAGGTTTGTTTATATCTCCATTACTGCAAACATAAGAGCAAAATATAGTACTCTACTGTGATAATTGCTTTGTATTCACTGGGTGCTATAATTTCAAAATATATGCTTTAATGTTCTATGTGTGAAAGATCCAGCACATAAGACTAAGGAAACTTTAAGAAGATGTGGTAATTGGGGGAATACTAAACCTCTACCATGCCCCTATAAGGGATATTAGAAGACTCATCTCCTTCTCTTTATATTCTAGCATCACTGAAGGAATCAGCTTTCCTGCCATAAAATGTCTTTTAATAGGTCCAACACCAGTGGACAAAGTGGCAACTGACTAAAACTCTGAAATCATTAATCAAAATAAACATTTTCTTTTTTTATTCAGACTTATATCAGGGCATTTGGAGCAAAATTATAAAATCTAGCTAATATCTTATATAATTGTAAAAACTCCATGAAAATAAGATGAAATCATGTTTGTGCATTCAATCTTTAATCACTCAAAGCTCACTTACATTTGCACATAGACTATTAACCCTGAAATAATTGAACATTTATTGAACTTCATGCGATTTAAATGGTAAGAAGTATGGTGACTTGTATCAGTCCCCAAAGGCTTAGGTGTTTGAACACTTGGTTACTTATTGGTTGTGCCATAATGAGAGATTAAGAATATTTAGGAAGAATAGGCTGTTGGAAGAAATACTCAAAACCCAACCAACTGAAAGAGTATTTTGAGGGCTTATGGCCTCACTCAATCCCTTCTCTCTCTCCCTGCTTCTTGTGTGTGATCAGCCAGGTTCCTGATCATGTAGGCATTACATATTTTCCCATCTTCAAGTACTCTCATCCTTCTGGAATCCTAAGCTGAAATAAATTCTTCCTTCTTAAGTTTCATTGATTAGGGCATTATATCACAGAAAAGTAACTAATGCCAATCGATAATAGTACAAAAGTCACATCTCAGAGAACAGTTATGATAGGCTCCTGTCTGCAAGCGAGAGGACCAAAAGAGTCAACTAACCTGGAGGTACAGGAACTCTGTTCAGTATTTAATAAAACTATGACCTACTGAATGTAACTAGTTAACAAGTTAGGTGATTGGAAAAGTTGCCCAAGATTTTCTTTAAATTAATTCACATTGTTTATTTTAAATGCTGCATATTCATTAATAAGCACATATTTAAATTAGGATATAAAATAAAAAGTAAAAATACCCTATCTTGCCCCCTGAAGTAACCATGATTAGCTCATAGCTTGATTTTATTCATATTTAGACAAATTATGATTTTCAATATGGGAGTGTAACAGAAATTTCCTTTAGTTTCTACATTTGTACTTATTTTAATCTCTGCCCTGAAATAGTCGCCATTAAATGCAGCATTTTACATTATGTTCCATGTGTAATCATTTTTGGAAATTTCCAATCACAGACATTATTTTATATTGTCAATCATAGGCATTATTTTATATTGCCAATATCACTAATTGCTTGTGTGATATATACGTATTTGGACAGTATAAATCACTGACCATGAAAACATTGAGAATGATTTATTTATAATGGAAGCTTTTATTAAACAACTTATATAGTACATACCATATGACATGATTACAGGAAGGTGAAGTGAAAGAGAACTTTCACTGGTGTTTCTATTCAGCCATCATTCCACCAGTATTTTTAATATTCTTTGGTTTGGTTGGCTAAGCAGCCTTCTGTATCACATATGTGCTGTCCCAAAAATGATATGAGTGAATGAAGAAAAAAACTACTGAGCCTGTAGCTTAAATAAATCATTTAGATAGTTCTTAGAAAACTACAAGATTGTGTTTGTTTCTCATTTTAGTCATTTCTTGGAAGTTGATTTTTTTCAAAATTTTCCCAACAGTTCTACCTAAATGTTCAAATATGGGTCCTCCTCTCCCTCTCCCACTCCCTCTCCCTCTCTCCCTCTCTCCCTCTCTCCCTCTCTCCCTCTCTCCCTCTCTCCCTCTCTCCTCCTCTCCTCCCTCTCTTCCCTCTCCTCCCTCTCCTCCTTCTCTTCCCTCTCCTCCCTCTCTTCCCTCTCCTCCCTCTCCTCCTTCTCTTCCCTCTCCTCCCTCTCTTGCCTCTCCCTCTACCTCTCCCTCTCTCTCCCTCTCCCTCTCCCCCTCCCTTCCCCCTCCCCTCCCCCTCCCCCTCCCCCTCTCCCTCTCTCTGTCTCTCTCTGTTACACACACACACACACACACACACACTAAAAGAAAACCTTCCTAAAAGTCTAGTTTCCCTAACTGTAAACACACAAAAACTGAGACAATGTTCTTTACTAAATCTAAACTACAAAATAAAAACAATCTGAATTATGCTTTCTTAAGCACTTAATTTTAAAGGACAAAAACAATTGAATAAATCAATGTAATCTTACCTTGACTTTGGGAAACTCAAAATATTAAAATAGTATTCCTGAGATCAGTATTTCACAAGTTATTCATCAGCACAGATACATATAAAGAGAAACAAACTTAGACTATTTGATTTATTAATAGTTAATATGCAAATAATAATACATCATCAATGTATTCTTTAATAAGAATGCCAGAAAATCTAGACGAGGGACCACCCAGAGCTGTCAATTAATGATGGTTATCAGTTGCAGTAATCTTGTTAGTATCTTATTGCTTGAAGTGATTGGTAACAAAATCATGTTTAGTCACCCAAAAATCAAATGACATTGCCTACAATCTGAGGATAAATAATAATGGAAATCTCTCAGAGTCATCAAAATAAGGTACTTCAGGTATTTGCTAAATGAGTTTTCCATTTATTTTCATCAATATAATTAAGCATAAAGTACTTTATATTATTTATGGAAGGAAGCATTTAGCAATCATATACCTTAACCAAATAGGTGAGTTGGTTTTGTTTCTCATAAATATAAATTCTAGAATTCATGAACAAACACATAATTTTTGGCCAAATTAAAAATTTGTAACAAAAGACAAGCAAAATGTTCATAGAATATCATGGACTACTATATACCTTTTTGGCTATATTTTAGTAAAACAGAAACATACTTGAAAATATTTTTGTCTTACATCTTAGTATTCACAAAATACTTCAAGAAATGACAGATTGACACATGAGAGAGAATGGTAGAATTAAAAAATCTTTGTTCTTTCCTTATTGAAAAAATAGACACTTAATTGAATATTTCCTATGGTTCAGTCACATTGGCACTCAGAGTACACAGTATGATGAGTGAGGGAGAACCACAAGTTTAGAAGCTGACAGGGAAACCAGTCTTGAATTTGTTTATTTGTTGATGGGTTTTCAGGTCTTAATTCTATGAGATGTAGAACTGGAGAAATAGCTCACCTGTTTAAGACATAATTATTCAAGATATACTACATCACAGAGGCTTATACCATTGTTCTGGAAAGCCTGGTGTGGGGTGGTTAGAGGGACTTAGACAGACCAGAACTGCAACTGTAGGTGTCCTAAGATGGTAATTTCTCTCCAGAATGCTATATGAGTAAATGTGGCTAGTAGGCATATGGGCAAGTTTCTAAATAGGACCAAAAACGGAACTGTGAAAATCTAGTAGCCTTTTAAAACACAGAACCCTGAGTATGTTTAGTGATAACTATGGGTCCCCGCCTGGCACAACTATTTTTTTTTTGACACACATTTGTATTTGTTGGTTTGTTTGTTACTTTGTTTCATGAGGTCAAGTATAATCTTTTTCTTTCTTCTTTTATTGGTTGTTTTATTTATTTACATTTCAAATGTTATCCCCTTTCCCAGGTTCCCCTCTAGGAACCCCCCTATTACCTCACTCTCCCTCTGTGAGGGTGGATCACCATCTGCCCACCCACTTCTGTCTCAGAGCCCTAGCATTCCCTTACCCTGGGTCTTTTAGTCTCCACAAAACCAAGGGCCTCCCCTCCCAGTGATGCCTGATAAAGTCAACTTCTGCTTCATATCCAGCTTAGCCATGGGTCCCCCAATGTGTACCCTTCAGTTAGTGGTTTAGTCGCTGGGAGCTTGGGGAGTCTGTATGGTTGATATTGTTCTTCCTATGGGACTGCAAACCCCTTCATCTCCTTGAGTCCTTGCCGTAACTTCCCAATGTGGTCTCCATGCTAATTTTGATGTTTGGCTGTGTAAATCTAAAGTCTTCATGTGAAGTATCTCCATCATGCAGTCAATCCTCATTCAGTTCCATCACACTTTCACTGATTGACAAAAAGTTTCTCTGAAACTAGGCCAAAATATATCTACATCACTTAAATTATCTTTCTGATGTTTTGTCACAATGACAAGAAAAGCTGTTAATACAGATGGGAACAAAGATCAAAACTTTGCGCTTCTAATACAATGCCACATGCAAAGGTCATGCTAATATTCTCTGTATCGTTCCAACTTTAGTATATGTGCTGCAAGATGCTCCAACATCCTTCAAAGACAGAGATCAACTACATTCATACCAGCTTTAATCGTAATAAGCAGAAACTGGAAACAACCTAGATTCCCCTCAACTGAAGAATGGATAAAGAAAATGTGGTACATCAATACAATGGAGTACTACTATTTAGCTATTAAAAACAAAGATCATGTATTTTGCAGGCAAATGGATGGAACTTGAGAATTTCAATCTAAGTGAAGTAATCCAGTCTGAAAAGGACACTCATGATATGTACTCATTTATTAGTGGATATTAGCCATTAAAATACAGGTATCATGCACTCCACAGACCAAAAGAAGCTAAACAAGAAGGAAGGCCCAAGTAAGTAAGCTTAAATCTCACTTAGAAGGGGGAGTAAAATAGTCATAAAAGGCAGATAGAGGGAGGGAACTGGAAGGGAGGGAAAATGGGGAAGGGAATAGGGAGTTAAAGATCAGGTGTGAGGAAGGACAGCAGAGATGGGTAGTCCTTATCCATGGCAGCTAGCAATGGATCACATGTCTTGCCTTTCTCCATAGTCTACACACATCTCTGAATGATTATAAGACACTTCAAGTATGGCTATGTAGTTACAAATAAACCTTGGTGAAAAAATACTGATAAATATGGTTTTATTAATATGGACATTTTACAGTAAATGCTTAAAGCAGATGTTTTGTAGGGATAAAAAACACATTATGGAAGCTTTCTTTTTGTTTTTCCAAAACAATTGTTTTGTTTGTTTTTGTAAAATCTTTTATATGGGCTATTACATTTTTTCAGAGTACTGTGACAGTATAAAACACTGTTTCCAATGTTTTAACATATGAGAATATTTTTCTCTTTTACATAAAAACAGAAGACTAGTACTTAAAATATACTCTTAATATTTATTTCAAATTATCATTCTGTGATTTTCAATGATTTCCTATCTAAAGTATGAATTACTTTTACTAATATTTTTCATGCTCACAA
Organism: Grammomys surdaster; assembly: GCF_004785775.1. NCBI lineage: Eukaryota > Metazoa > Chordata > Mammalia > Rodentia > Muridae > Grammomys > Grammomys surdaster. The sequence goes on from NW_021620961.1 coordinate 4,346,519, forward strand.
CTGTTTCTTATTCTTTGATATACAATTTTGAAAACACCAACTTTACATAACTGCAAATAATTGGAATGAATATTCAGGATTCTGCTTGTGTTTATTAACATCAATTGTATATTATACTATGGGCAGAATTTGAGGTAGTGATATTATAGGTAAATGAAAAAGAATTGACTTTGTATAATTAATTAACTTATTGCAGACAAAAAACACTGGGGAAAATGACCCTGGTAAACTATCTAAGGTGGGTCTAATCCAGTCCCTCATAGATTATAGAATTTAAGATTTCAGTTCCAGTAGTACAGACTCTGGTCTTCTAACCTTTCTTTGAAAACCTCAAGAAAAATTCTCATCTTTAAATAAAATCATTTTCCATTTTATAGATTTCATGGAGTAATATTAAATTATTAATAATTTAATTATTATTAACTATTTAATTATTATTAACTATTAGTTCAAATTTGTTTAGAAACAGGTTTTGAGGAAACTTTAATCTTTTCATTGTATGTTAATACTGAAATGATGAAATGTTATTCACTGAACTAATATTTATATTTCTTACTATATAATATTTCATAAAAGGTGAGGTGATACAGATGAAATGAAGCAGAAGAGGTTTCATAGACTGAGTGGAAACTGAAAGGACTGTGATTGCATTTATAATTTAATATTTATACAGAGTAAACATATCTGCAGAGAAAAATTACACTAGGCATATTTCTCACACATACAAACACAGAAACAATAGACTCAAAAACAAGATTGAGTATAATTTAAATGAGTTTTTACGTTTACAGAATATATTCCTACAGTTTATATCTAACCAATTGACTTGTTCTTTCTTTGTTTTGTTTTACAAGTAATGACTTTTAGAGCTGTGTAAATCTGAAGGCAGGAACATCAATCTAACTTTCTTAGCCTAGTTCTAGCACCTAAACTTAATGAACCTTTCTTCATCCTCATGTTTATCACACTATGAGCCTTGGGAAACAATTGTTAAATTAAAAAATGACATCATTTTAGCTATTGATAATGGGAGGTCGATGTTAACATAAAAATGATCTGAGAGGGATGGACACTGTGATGGATTCTGGAGAGTCAGAAAGTAAATGGAAAGCTTGGGTATGAAACATCTTCTCCTTGGACACCACTGTTAAATTGTGGCATTGCATCCAGATGATACTTGGGGGTTCTTGGAATCAACTGAAATTAAACATTAATTCAGAAATGAATTTAATGCTTAGCATATTCAGCATCCCAAAGGATACTGTATAAACATGCATAAAGTTAATAAAGTATGCTCTAGAACTTATTGTAGACTTTAAAATGAGTCACGTTGATGCATTCAGTATGTGCTTCCATGTAATAGTTAACATAAAATAGCTCAAGGAAAATACATTTTTCATCTATCTATGCACTTCTAATTTATACTGATCTGAAATTTAAACTTTTCAATTTACATGTGAAGAAGGGAGATATTGTATCTATCCTATGAAATAATATCAGTTTTAAGGAAATTACCAAGTATGTATAAAAATTATGTACTGTATTTTATACTACAATAAATACATATAAAATATTAGACTGTGTTTACATAATATATATGAAAACAAAACCAAATATCAGGAAAGTTTAACACCAATTGTTAAGGATAAGGTTATGTCAATACTTCTTGATGACAATTATACGTGTTGATAACCTCTTAGCAGGTCATTCTGTTAAAAGTTAAGCAATGAGAGAAATTGTTCAAATGATTCTTTTAAGTAGATTTTGTTATGCACCTTTAAACAAGTTTCTTCTTCCTGTGTATCAACGTAGCCTCCTTCTCTGTGGGAAACTTCCAGAATTCACTTTATAAATATAGTGGTGACAGCAGTGATTTAAAAGTGAAGTTTAGAATATGTCACCACTGATGTCTTTACACTACACCTGTGTTACAAATGGGACAGACATTTTCAGCTTGAAAACAAATCCAGGTGAGCTCCAAGAACTTGTCTGTCTTATCCATTGAGCCATTAAATTTTTAATGACTTGAAGGTTTAAATTATAAACAAGTCTTTCAAAAGAAAAGGACTGGCTTATTAAAAAATAAATAAATAAATGAAAAACAACCAAAAATCAAAATGATGTATGGAGAAGAAATCAGGGCAATAAAGTATATTTACTTTGGTTATTTCTAGTGACATTCCTTAAATAGTGAGATGGAGCTTTTATAAAGAATTCAGACTGTGTAGAAATTTTATTGTGAAGATAGCCCAAACCATTAACTTCCAATGAGTAGACCTTCCACATCAAGTTTGATACTAATCCCACAAAGGAGACTTAGTGTGAGAAGCTGGACTTTGTACTACTTAGCCAGAGCATAAAAAGGAGAGAGGAAAATTGTACATATGGTGTTTCAGAATTGCATGAACTTGCTACTTCAATTTGTTTTTCAGATCCGTACGAAATAGCAAGACAAAAGCAAAACAACAGCAGCAGCAATAATAATAATAATAATAATAATAATAATAATAATAAAAGTCAATGACAAACCGCTAAAGTAAGCATTTAGTAGAGAAAATAAATTCCAAATTGTAAGTTACTGATCCTAATTTTCAAAAATTACAGCTCATTTCTACCTTTGTTAGAATAGAATAGTCATATACATATACATACACATACACATTCACATATGCAGACATATACACATGCAGAAACATATGAAACTCAAACAATAGCAGGAAAACCAATAACTTAATTAAAACATTGGATAAAACAATGTGAATCAATATTTTTCAAAACAAGACACAAATGAACCAGTAAAATAAAAATATCTTATATTAAATCACCAACACACGTCAACTTTTATTTCCCTGTGTGAACACAAAAGAAATTTAACAAGATTTTTGATTTTTTTGAGATTTTTATTCCAAATGAAAATACTAATTATCCTCATTAGTAACTCAAGTAATATATAATTAATCTTTCTTTGCTGGAACAACCCATATTGTGTTAGTGAATTCAAAATATTTTTTCCAGTTTTTAAAATGCTGGTTTCTTTTTAAAATTAAATATTAGTGAAGTGGGTGAGGGAATTACCTGAAAAAATCTACTGGTAAATAATGAAATTCAGGTGGCATTACTAAAACACTTTTATTACACAATCGTGTTTTAAAATCTGGTCTCTTTATATTGCTTCTTATAATTTAGGAGTAAAAGTTACTAAGAGAATAAAGACTGTGGTTTTTTTTTTTTTTAATCCTACTTAAAAGATATTTCAAATAAAAGCATCTGAAATAAAAGAAAAAATATTTTCATGGTCTCAGACAAATAAATTTTGTTCCAATTGTACAGTATATACTAATTGAGGAGAGCTTGCCTAATTAGTGACTTCTCATTGACATTGTCGAAGGTTCATGAATCCTCTGGCTACTTTTATTTTAATTGTGTATTTGTGAGCAATGAAATGAATAGGAACTATTCAGATACCATAAATTCTTCATATAAAACCATTGTCCAGGCTGTGCTGGTAGATGAAGAGCTTCAGGTAACATAAAGTAGTGACTAATTAACAATTAGTTTTGCTTCAGGTTTTCAGTGTCAACTGGAAAGGATACTTTGATGATACCTTTACTGAGGATCGTATTTAATCCAATGGAACCGATTTCCCTTTAATGACCTAGATAATATAAACATATTTTTCTTTTCTTATTTTGTGCCTGTTATTAGTATAGAACAAAATAAATTATCTTTCTACTATTTTTTCCTATTTCAACACACATTTGTGAAATTTGGGAATTCAAAACCTGATTTGTAACACATTACTTTTATCTAAATATTTCTAATATAATGCTTATTTAACAAAAGACATGTTGAAGACTTATAAATTTGTGTTCAGATTATGAAATTTTATTTACATTATAAAACATATGTATTTAAAATAATAGAAAGTCAGTTGTTTTATATTTGCTGAAATATTTTGAAAATACTGATCTTAAGTAATTTTTGAAATATTAGTAACATATTCAATATTTTAAATACAAAATCATTGTGTATATAAAGGATGAAGTCAAAATTAAAAACATTCCTGTTTAATGTTTTACAATTTTATACATTTGGTATGATCATATTTTTCTAAATTTTCTAAGACTAACCTGAAAAATTCTTATGTATTTACATTGAATAACATGATAATTTAATATTATGAATTGAGTTTAGTAATGATTCATATTCACCCTCACTTAATTACTGTTGTGTTTATGTTAATTACTAGTGTGTGTGTGTGTGTGTTGAGAAAATTAAGCCTATAAACTTACACGCCAGTTTTTACCATGCAGTACACTGCTACTAGTCATAGCCATTTTTCTGGACATTGGATCAATACCATCTTTATTCTCATGCCAATGTATCACATTCAAACCCACTTTCCTACCCAAGGATGATCTCGTTTGATTGGTTAGCATTGTTATACCTTATAAATAATGAGTTTGGCTTCTGAGAGGGTTAAGTGTAAATTATACTATGCATCACATGAGTTTCAGCACATGATTTACCTTAATCGCACCCAGTCTTCTTGACTCAATAATCTATTAATGACAGATTTCGTTAAAGGTTCGATGATATTTGGTTTTCAAGTGCTGATATACTTTCAGCTCTATTTATGCTGAAGCCATTGGTCCTGCTTCTGAGGCATTATACAGATGTTCGTGTGAATATGGGAGAGAAAATAATTCTCTAATGTGTTGTTCTTTAAATATGTCCACTTATAAGTGAGTGTATAAAATATGTATATCTTTGTAGCTCTATCACCTTTTGTGGTTCTATATGTACTTAGAGTCCACTTAGCTATTGTTTTATCCTATAATTTGTTAATTTTGAATCACTTATCTGTGTTTGCTGCTTTTTTCTTCTATATAAAATAGTCTTCATAAAAGTTCTCTATCAAGTGTCTCATTTCAACAATGGTATTCTTAAGCTTCAGGGTTGCTACATTTTTATATTTTCTATCAATGTATCTCTGTACAGCTCAAGCTGATCTTCAGGCAAGGATTTCCCTGCTCTAATCTCCCAAGTTCTGTGATCATATGTGTGTGATATCATATTAGGAACTTTATGTCTTTATTATACTTATTTGGTTTGTATATGTGTTTTATTTAAATTGATGTTTATTTATATGTTCATATGGATTACTTGCACATCACTAAACTTTGTCATGATAATATCTTTTGTGACTGGTGGATATTCATTGGTGGTTTGCTTGTTACTGGATCCTTACTAGTTTATTGGCTAACTCTCATTTTACCTGTATTTTATGAACTGCTTAGTCTGATATTGTCTCTTCATTAGGATGAGCAAACAATCTGAAATGTGGACCATATCCATATGTATTTATGAATGTATGTATGTATATATAACTATATTTATAAAACTATACATATACATATATATCATTTAGCAAATACACACATACATATGAATATATTTTATATATATATATATATATATATATATATATATATATATATATATATATATA
>NW_021620961.1:4352040-4407317 GCF_004785775.1 Grammomys surdaster
ATATATATATATATATATATATATATATATATATATATATATATATAAGCAGAATCACTTAGCTCATGCTAGCCTAGTATTCTGAGCCTTAGAGCCATAAACCACCATACACAGTCATCTCTATATTAATGAAAATGCTTATATGGCCAAGAAAATACCAAAATAACAACAATTTTCATATGAAGAGTTAAATTAAATCATCATGTTTGAGGCATCCATCACATGTAAATCAAGACTTAAAAATGAGGGTACTGATTGCATATAAATATACGCCCAAGTAAGATAGGTGAGAAGAAGTAAAGTCTATAACCAGAAGAGAGAAGTAAAATCTGTTGTACTTTTTGTCTGGCAGCAGGCATACTCAGTCAGCAGATTTTTAGCCAACCCCGAAAGATGAAAGCAAACAAGCACTAGGAGTGTGAAAAGCATTCCTGCGGGCTAGGGTTTCCTGCTAACTGGAAATTCACTTTGGGCACCCACAGCTCTCATGTCTGATACTCTCTACCACAGAACCTCTTCACACATCAGCTGCCCAAAAGGATGCTCGCATACAGCAGGTTCTTAGCCCTGCAGCATTTGAATGTTCCACTTTTGTTTCATTTTATAATTTCATCTATTTTGTGAGGCTACAATATAATTACATCATTGTCAACTTCCCATTCTTCCTAGTAAATCGTCCTATAATAGACTCTCTTTTTTCCATTAATTATTGCTACACACATTTGTGTATCCCCATAGGTACATACATATTTCTAAATACAAGTACACTCAGGCTCAGACTGTATAGTGTTACTTGTATGTATGTGTCCAGGATTGATCATTTGCTACAGGAAAATCAGTTAGTGTACTCTTCCCTAGGGAAAAAATTCTCCTGCACCTGTTATTCTTTAGGCACGTGGCTTCTTTATGAAGAGATGAGGGCTCTGGGGATTTCTGTAGTCCACCTAGCATGTCTGTTGTTGATGATGATGATTTTAATAAGTATACGTAATTCCACAATACAGGGAAACCACAAGTAAAATGTAGTCACACTAGGAAGATGTGATTTGGGGCTAATTTTGTATATAATCCAATTTCATTTCCAAATACTCTACAAAATATTCTTTCAATTATTCCCTCTCTTACCTGTAAATGATTCCATATGGGATCAGATCATATTATTTTATTTCTGAAATGGCATGTATTTATTATATAAGAAAAGGAGAAACATGTATTGATCATTTAGGTAGTAATCAAATTTATCGGTGAGTTTCTGGGATAATTTGTTGTAGAAAATTTTAATCCTGACCTGAGGTTTCTGCCTCAGCTTTGACTATTCAGTTCCTGGATAAAAGATACACAATTTTTATTATTAACAATAAGTCTTAAAAGCACAAGAGCTGGGCAGATATCTACCCTTCATGCTATTAAAATCTACTTTCCTATTGATAACCACTAGTTATTACTCACTGTTTCATCTGTTGCTCTTAACTCCAATTGTCCAGCACTTGGGACCATGATCTCTCGACTCTTAATCCATGGTATCTCTCTCTCTTCTTCCCTTGCCTTCTTCTCTTCTTGGTCTCTTCTACCCAACTATCATCTGTTGATATCTTTATTTACCAATCAGAATTAACTTGGGGCAAGGTCACATAGATTCATCTGGAGTACATGAAGATTCTCCTGTATGGGGTAACCAGGTCTTCATGAACCAAATGTAGCATTATAAAACAACGCAATAGACTAAAACTCAAAAATAATTCTCCTTCTCTTCCTGTTGTGTTTATACAATTTATGACTCTGAACATCTCAGTTACTTTCCAAGGTCATGTAAGGAGTAACTGGTAAGCAATTTCTACTTTTCTAAGAATATTTTTCTTTTAATATAACATAACAACTCACATAGAACAGCAGAAAAGATGAAATGACTTTTTCTATGCTGTGAAAGTGTTTTGTATCACGATCTCTGAGATATTTCCAGGCGTTTATTTCCAGTCAAAAGGTATATAAATAAAGTCAGAAATAGCATCAAGTAGTAGATAGACATGAAGTATCTTGTGTGTAATTCTCTTCTCTATACAACATGAGTTATCTAACCTAATCCATGTCATATTGACATAGTCAAGGTTTCCAGTACTTATGCATAATGTATTAATCTTCAAACTTATTTTCTTTAGGTTTTTGAATGTTCAGTTGCACATAAAAACACTTGTGGCATGGTACAAATACTGAAGACAATAGTCTTTATTAAATATTATGCTGCATGTTATTCTAATCATAATTACATTATGAGTATAGGCTTCTTGCTTTCATAGACTTGAAGAATTCTAGCACAAGATAATCAATTTAATATTAAAAATATATAATTGGAAATAAAAGTCATGTTTGAAAATGGTCTGATATTTTGTTCAGTCTTGTCATTATAAATATATATATAAAATACACTCACATTCACAATTTTGTGGAAATCACTGCTAATATATAATAAGGTCTGAAGGTCTCAATGACTGAGGAAATTCAATATTCTCTTTAGCTTGCCAGCTTCTAGATTCTGAAAAAAAGCCAAGGATCAAGGTTTAAAGGCCTAAATGAGTCCAAGGTTACAGAGAAATGGCTCTGGTGTTACTAAACACACCATGCTTTGAAGGACACATTCGAGGAAAACAGCACACCATGAATTTACTGCACTTCTCAATGCTTTGTAGCCTGAGATGTGAATCTAAGTAGAACAAATGTCGCAGAAGACCTGACTGCTAGAACAGCCAGTGACTCCCACCCTACACACTCCAGAACAGGTGCACACACTCTCAGCAGGATTCAATACACTTCTCCCACCTATTCTCTCACCAAAATTGAATTGCTGACTCAGAAAATGATGAAGGGAACACACTTTAAGTGAAATTTTATTTATTAGCTAATTAAAAGGGAGACTTAAATGAAGTCCAGTTATATATCAATAATAATCATTTTGCATATGTAAACTTGTGACTTAATAATTATAAACACTATGTCTTAAGGCTAAAACCATGTTATTTTCTACATATAATGAGTGAGGAAAACATGGCTAAGTGTGATGTATAATCTTCCTAAGGCCAAATGGGTAGAATAAGACTTGAATTCATAAGTAAATGTGCATAAACCACTCCTGTGTCTACACTTTTCAAGAATGTGACTACTCAAAAGTTGTGTTTTATAACAAAAGTTTGAGAGAACTTTTAAAGTCTTAGAACACAAATTTTATATAAATGAAATTACATTGTGTTAATAAATATACAGCATATATATATATGCACACACATATGCATATGTACATGTGCATTTAGGTAATCCTTAGTCAATATTTCTACTTCTATTAATGAAAATATGGGGGTCTGGGGATAAAGTAAAGTGAGTGCACTGCTAGCCAAGGATACATGATTCTGTGGGCTTCATGACTGTAAAATACAATGATGATGGCACAGAATCCCAGTACTCAGAGCTAGAAGCAGTAGGATCAGAAGCCCCTTCAGCTCCTTCAGTCTTCTATCTCCTTCATTGAGTACCCCATGATCATTTCAGTGGTTAGCTGTGAGCTGACAAGAGCCTGATATACATGTCTCCTGAGAGGCTCTGCCAGAATCTGACATATACAGAGGCGGATGCTTGCAGCTAAAGGTTATTCTTGACCGCATAGTGATTTTAATACTAGCCTGGGATACCTACAAGCCTGTCACAAAAGTCAATTGAGTATTTAAAAAGCAAAAAGTGGACAATATTTAAAATAGTCTTTGTCGGGCTGTAGAACATCCTGGGTTGACATGCACCTGGAACCCTGAGACTGCAGGTGTTTGCCCACGCCCCCAGAACCCAGGGACCTAACACACTGTTTCATCTCCATTTAACCTGTATGGCAAGTCAAATAAGACAGGGGGTGGGAATTTTGAGCGTGGGGAGGTGGGAGTGGGGGGGTGTAGATAGAGGTTACATCCACAGAGAAGAAGGAGGAGGGGCGAGGGGATTGGGGGTTCCGAGGGGGTGGTGGGGGATGGGGTAAGGGGACAACATAGGAAATGTAAATAAATCATCCAATAAAAAAAAAAAGACACAGGTAGAGAGCTTGACTAACAGGCCTCTGCCTTGAGATTTACATATTAATGAATTATCTAAATGGGGAGGCATAGCTAATTAAGTTTTCCCCTCCCTAGCCCCCATCTCTTTCCTACTCCCCGTATAAGAAAGCTCTTCCTGGCATTTGGGAGGGGGCGCACATCCACATACAACTTTCACAGCATGATAAATAAACTTCTTCCACAGATTCTACTTGTCTCCTGGAAACCTGGGACTTCCTCATGTATGTGGGAAAACTCAGCAGTGGGAAAAGCCTCTCAGGACCCTGCCACAGCGGTCTGTGGGCTGCCTGCGCAGCCACGCCCCCGCGGGCTGCCTCCACCGCTGCTCCTCCGGAACAGGCACACCACAGCCCCTGGGGCCGCAGCGCAGTCATCCACACTGTGTCCCTGCACCGAGTCGCCCACCCCACGGGAGGTCTTTCCCTTCAAGTCTTGATGCTAATAGAAATGAGTTGAGGAACACTCCTCCGTTGTTGGTGGGACTGCAAGATGGTGCAACCACTTTGGAAATCAGTCTGGTGGTTCCTCAGAAAATTGGACATAGCATTACCTGAGGATCCAGCTATACCACTCCTAGGCATATACCCAGAAGATGTTCGAACATATAACAAGGACATATGCTCAACTATGTTCATAGCAGCCTTGTTTATAATAGCCAGGAGCTGGAAAGAACCCAGAAGTCCTTCAACTGAGGAATGGATTCAAAAAATGTGGTATATTTACACAATGGAGTATTACTCAGCTATTAAAAACAATGAATTCGAGAGTTTCCTAGGTAAATTTATGGAACTAGAAATTATCATCCTGAGTGAGGTAAGCCAATCACAAAAGAACACACATGGTATTCACTCACTGATTACTGGATATTAGCCCAGAACCTTGAAATGCCCAAGATGCAACTCACAGGCCACATGAAGCCCATAAAGAAGGAAGACCAAGTGGGGGTGATTCGGTCCTTCTTAGAAGGAGCAACAAATTACTCAAGGAAGCAAATATGTAGACAAAGTGAGGGACAGAAACTGAAGGAGGGGCCATTTCAAGACCACTCCACCTGAGTATCTATCCCATGTGCAATCACCAAAGGTAGAGGCTGATGTGGAAGTCAGGAAGTGCATGCTGATAAGAGCCTGATATGGATATCTCCTCAGAGGTCTTCAAGAGTCTGACATACTCAGAGGCAGATGCTCACAACTAGCCATTGAACTGATCATGGGGTTCTCAATAGAGGAGTTAGAGTGAAGACTGAAGGAGCTGAAAGGGTTTGTGGCACCATGAGGAGAGCAACAATACCAACCAACCACAGCTCCCAGGGTCTAAACCACCAGCCTGGGAGCACTTAAGGAGGGATCCAGCGCTTCAGTTGAATATGTAAGAGTGGAGGGCCCTGCTGGGCATAGGTGGAAGAAGAGAACCTTGACCTCATGAAGGCTGGATGCCCCAGGGGGTGGGAATTTTGAGGGTGGGGATGTGGGAGTGGGGGGGTAGATAGAGGTTACATCCACAGAGAAGAAGGAGGAGGGGTGAGGGGATTGGGGGTTCCTTGGTGGGTGGGGGATGGGGTAAGGGGACAACATAGGAAATGTAAATAAACATCCAATAAAAAAAAAAGAAATGAGTTCACTATCAGAGTTAATTAAACTGATACAATTTGTCTAAAATATTGCACAATGTCAGCTCATATTATTTGATATACAATAAAAATCAGAATAAATATTTTAATGGTGATATGAGGCAACACAAACATCATTTAGATTCTGTCATGAATAAATTAATACATCTACAATAACTTATAGTAAACTTGTTATGGTGGTCTGTGTCCTAAGTGAATGTTTTTATTTTAAACAATAAAGGACATAATATTTGAACCAACTCCTGATCATGAATTACTAAACACAATGCAATGTTATTTAGAGAAAGCCAGTGACAAACTTGTAAAAGTTACAATTTAAGCATCATTGAACATGATAGGGGAGAAAAGAGTTGAGCTACACTTGAATATTAATCAAAGAAAAATAGCATTAAGTATTTCAGCAATCTGACATTTCTTTGTAAAGAATTAAATGGTGTGATATAAAATGCCTAATACAATAGTTAGATAGATAGATAGATAGATAGATAGATAGATAGATAGATATATGTGTATTCATTCACCTCTGTACCAATACAACTACAACAGACACATGTTGAAGTTCTGCAGATAGTAACTTCTAAGACAAGCTTTTACAAATTAAGAATATACCAAGACACCAAGAAAAAGAGAAAGTGATATGAGTCTAAAATATTCAGCACTGTCAGGCATTTGAATAGTCAATTTAGATAAACTGTAGAGATCCCAAGATGAAGTGAACAGATATCAGTGAGTTGACTTCTCTTGGCCCCTCCTCTATAATAACACTTATAGAAGCACAATATAAATTATCATCAGTACAAGGCAATGGTGGGACATATTAGCCCTAAGCTGGCTCTACTTTTTGGACATTTTAATTTCTTCTTTCTTCTCATGAGAAAACAGTAAGGAGTTCTGCTGTAGCCTAGATCATGCAGTTTCTCAGCAAGCTGAGTACTCTAAGCCAGACCTGTTAACCTCTTTTCCAAACAGACACTGTAAAGCTCAGAAATCATGCTGTTTCTTAAAGCAGCAAGTTATGAATGTTCACCTGCCCCTCCCCATCCATAGCCAACCTGAGTTTTTAAGAAAACAGTTTTATTCAGGCCTTATATCATCTTATATATCACTTAGAATCTGAAATTCTTCACATTCTTGTCAATTTCACCCACCAACATACCACAAAAATAGTTATATGTTCAGAGTAAACTGAGCTTATGGACTCACTTTGTAGTATATATTTTTTAACTATTAAATGGTATTTTATGCATCTTTTCAGTTTACTGAAACATCATCTTTTATACTTTTTGGTTTTCTTTTCTTCATATTTATCTATATGCTCATACCTTGTCTTGAAATACTATGGTAAAACACCTAGTTAAAACATATTAGGACCTACTTTTTTTTGATTTAGTACTTTGTAATTAATGTGTATTAAACCTAATGAAAATCTATATGTTTTCATTAGAACCTTGTTGACCTTAAGTAGAAAACTAATTTTTGTAGAATTTCACATAAAAATCAAGTGCACTAACACACAGTGAAAAAAAGTAAAGACACTACATGATATTTTGGAATTTAGGATGACAATAGTTTTACTATTTATCTATTTACACACATACACATATATGGCATAAATATATAGCACAAGCTTTATTTGAGGTGAGTGTATAGCATGAGATAATCTCTACAGAGCTTTAAGGTTGCTAGTCTTTGGTTCAAAACACAAGTATTTATATTGTTCTGTTTCAAATCTTCATCTCTGAAAACCATATACTCATTTAGATATTTCTTTATATTCCCTTCTGTTTTTGAATTTCTGTAGTTCTTTCCTCATAATAATGCACAAAGATAGGTGTTCTCAAATTTTAGCTGTATCTTTTCTGGTCTTCTGTGATACCTCATTTTATTTCATAATAAATCACTTTTCAGGTGCATTATATCACTCTTTCTTCACATAATTCTTTAATGTGTCTTTCATTCTCATTGAAACTTAATGAAGATAAGCAGCCTGGACAGGTACTAATGTGAATAATTTATTAAGACTCATTGCACTGTTTGACGAAAATAATTAATATTAAAAAATTGACTTTCCTTTTTTTTTCAAAATAGAATTGTTACTTTGACCTCCATTTAACACTGAATTCTGAAGATATTATTTCTAGTATTAAAAGAACAATAAAAACATCAATAGTGGACAAGGAAGAGAATTTTTAACCTATATTTTGTTGATTTTATGGAATCCTACTTATTGGAGATTCTATGAACAATTGTTTACTTGGCTCACAGTTGTTAAGCTGGGACATCCCAGACTGAGGAAAATATACCATAGGGAATTATTCTTGTTTTCAAACAACGGCAGAAGGTACAATATGATTGAAAGTATGAGAAAGAAAAGGAAGAAGGGAAGAAAACATAGGAAAAGAAAACGGGAATGTTAAGGAATATGACACATTTTGTATAATTCAGGGCTAGGTGAAAGACAAACTTATGTCTAATCAATAGCAATGCCAGTGATAACTCAAGTAGTCTTGTGATAATGACTTTCTTCATTCATGACATAGTATACTATCACTTAATTATATCCTCAAGGTCCCCTCTCCTAATTCTATTAAAATGAAAATTAATTTTAATGTGAGATTCAGAGGGGTTATTAAAGCTATGGCAACAATGTATCTCGATTCTGTAATCCTGACTAATAATATCTCTGCTATAGTTTTGAGAACAGGCCTGTATTTTTAAGTAGTCACATTAATAAATTTGAATTAGAAATAGCTATACAGATATCATTAAGCAAACATGAAATTTTGGGTGCTACATGAGATAGAGCAATGAGAAAAAACACACTCTGCTTTTGAATAACAAACCATGCCATAAAAACATGATTGAATTTTTAATAATGACTTTAATATTTGATGTATACTGTATTTAGTATTGAGAATCTACTATAGACTATGATAAGAGTTGTTGTTTTGTGGGAAAATGGAAAAAAGCTACTATTTAAATATCAACCAATAACTATTATGGTGCAATATACAGAAAGCAACTAAAGACTAAGGGATGAGCGTTAAATTTGTTGCTACAGAAGCAAGAAGAGGTACAGTGACATTCAATTTTCAATATTAAAGAAGAAAATAAACAGTGAAAATCAGATAGACAGACATAAACAACCTTAAGGCAGCAGAAGAACAATTTGGAGAATGACTTATATGAGTAATTCAAAGGCAAGCACATGCTCTGTCTTCTAAAACTTATGCTAAAATCCTGATCCTAATGTTTAAAACAGTGACTATAATTAGATAGTAATTTGAAGAGTTAATTAAAGTTAGACTCAATCATAGAGGTGAGTCTTTGTGGTGGTTTGAATAGAAATGGCCCTGATAGACTTATGTGTTTGCTGAGCAATAGGGAGTGACATTATTAGGAACTATGGCCTTGTTGGAGTGAATGACTTTGTATAGTGGTAAGTGTGTGAGATCAAATGTATTTAAGCTATGCCTTGTGTAGTACAAAGACTCCTTCTGCTGCCTACAGATCAAAATGTAGAACTCTTAATCTCTTCTTCAGCGCCATGTTGAGTTTGTTGCTGCCATTACTCCTGCTGAAAAGATAAAGGACTAAACCTCTGAAATTGTAAGCCAGCCAGCCTGAAATAAATGGTTGGTTTGGTCATGATGTCTCTTGACTGCAATAGAAATCCAGACTAAGACATTCTTAGTAAAATTGTACTTATTTGTTGACATAAAGACCAGACTAGGACATAGGCACTCTCAGAAAAGAGATCAGATGAAGGTGCAGATTACATTAATTGTCATCTTAAATGAGGAGACAGTACTCAGGAAAAATTAAAAACAACAACAACAACAACAACAGAACAAAACAAAAGAACCCAAGCTTGTTGATTTCTAAGTTCCAAACTTTATGTTTGTTTTAGCTCAGGTTTCTATTACTGTGATAAAATACCATGACCAATAGTGACATGGGGACTAAAAGGTTTCTTTTAGCTTGTAAGTCGCTGCTCACCGAGAGAAACCAAGGGTAGAAGTGCAAGGCAGGAACTTGGAGGCAGGAAATAAAGCAAAAGGGCATGTTTCCATGGTTTGCTCACTGACTTTATTTTAATACAACTCAGGACACCTGTCCAGGAATAGTACTTCTCAGAGTGAGCTGGTCTTACCCACATCAACCAGCAATTAAGAAAATGCACTGTAGACTTGTGTACAAACAATCTACATGGAAGCATTTTCTCAATTGAGGTTCCTCTTCCAAGATAACATTACTTGTGTCAAGTTGAAAAAAATTTTCCTCATGACACTGTTATTTAAGGAACTTTATTATATTTTATTATGGTAGTTCTTGCAAAGGAATTCAGCATATATTACTGTTAAAAGCAAAAGTCAGCAGTTCTGTGAGATGGTCTCACAATTTAGGGTACTTGACACACAGCTTGATGACATGAATTTGGTCTACAATGGTCTACAAAGAGCTAGATATGGTAATGCACATCTATAGTCTCTGTACTGTTGTGGTGTGGTGAGAAATATGAAAACAGGAATGCTGGCCCAAAGATTTCAAGGCTGGCTAGCATGAAAGGAATAAATAAATAAATAAACAAACAAATAAATAAATAGCAGAGATTTCGGTGAGACTTGGTCAACAAGGTAGAAGGAGAAAATGAACTCTGAAAGTTGCCATCAGACCTCCCTAAATGTGCTAATGGCTACATGCCCATTTTCACATATACATAATACATATTTACATATATATTTATATATTTACACATATATTTACACATCCAGTAATAAATGTTTTAAAAAAATCAAAGGGATACACATTGTATAAATGTGGGACCATTGTCTAAAATTTGAATGCTTATAAAATATGTGTGAGTACTGCACATCTCATTAACCTGTGCATTAATTAAAGTGTCATTGCTGACATTATGTAATGAACTGAATGAGATGTGGTTAAAGTTAGGGTGAGAAGAAAATAAAAATTTTCAGATGGACAGTGTGGGGCCTACACAAAACAGAATGTGAGGACTCTGTACATGAGATGTGAGCTGTAAAACACAATCATTGTGAGTCAGAATTGCTGGAATTGGGCTGAATTGGCAAGAGTACTGTGGAAATAGTCAATTATGTCTGCAACCCTTAGGAGAAGAGTTGTTAACTGCTGAAGATGCCATTTTAGAGTGGACGGTTATTAAAATTTGAAGTACCCAATAATACCTTCCTTTCAGTTTCTATGATATAAGCATTTATCTTCTAAGACATGGGATTATTGCTAACTGGTAAGGACTGTGGGATCAGAAGAAAGGAAAAGCTGAGCATTTTGAAGGTTTACAAGGTACGAAGTCAGTAGCCTTTGAGACATCCAAGTTACACCAGTATGGTTAATACAGATTCAGACAGAACCCTGCAGAATACTTGCAAAAGAAGCTTATTTTATTTGATATGTAGTGATACACATATTATTTTACCAGATTAACATAGTCATATTTTTAAATACATTCACTGTCAACTCAGTCACAAGTTGATTTCTTAGTCATTTATTTGTGTGGCATTAACATTTTGTTCATATCCTCTTTGTGTTTTGCATTCTCATACATCAACAGTATTGAATTGCTTATTTATTTTTCAGTGAAGTGGAAATTAGTTGTACATGGAGAACAAGAGATAATTTTTGAATAGTAAGATTGTTGTGTGAAATTGGGAGAGAGCTAATTCCAGAGACAAAGATTTATAACTTCGTTTCCTTGATAAGTATATTTATGATCCATCATCAAAGATTCTTTTTGAAGTGGATGATGACCATTTCAGGAATCCAAGAATGATCAAAATATAGGGAACTACTTACTGACTGTGAGTCTTTTTTCCAACTCCAGTTGATACAGTCAAAACATAACTTCTACATTGAAGGCTCAGGAAATATCACTGAAGAGGTTAAAATTATTTATAAGAGGAAGAGAGCCAAGTTATGTGCTGTAAGATAGTATCTCTTCTATGTGACAGGAAATCTGAATGATATGGTTACCAAAACAGTATGTGAAACACACACACCGAGAGAGAGAGAGAGAGAGAGAGAGAGAGAGAGAGAGAGAGAGAGAGGATAAGAGGATATTTAAAGAATAAGAAGTCCTTAGTTTGGGTCAAATTGTAGGCGAGGCACGGGAGGAAATGCAGGAGGAGATGAGGACATGATGTATAGAGGACTGTGACCTGGTCAGCGGGTCAATCAATGGGGTCTGCAAGAGGGGAAGTGAAGAATGGAGACAAGACAAAGTTTTCTGATAAAGGCTCGTTTATTGAAAGAAAGTCATGTGTATATAAACACAAGCAGGGGAGTGCAGCTGGAGATTTTACCAAGAGTGCCTTGCAGCTGGAAGCACTAAAGAACAAAACAAGATATTTATCAGAGTGTGCTCAGATATTATATGTAGGCTGCTTGCAAGTCTCTTGTCAGGATGGAAAAGTATCAACCTTCAAATATATGGTCCACGATCACTGCAAAGTCGATAGCCACTTTCTGCTAGGAGTTGGCTCACAACGAAGAACTAATGTCTAGAATCTCAAAAACTAAACTTAATTACTTAAGTAAACTTAGCTTAAGTAAACTTTCCAACATGTGCTGAAAAGATGACTCCATGGTTAAGATCACTTGTTTCTTTTGCAAGCGACAAAGATTCATGTCCCAGCACCCAGATGGTATTTCATAACCACTTAAAAATCCAGTTCATTGGAATCTGATGCCCTCCACCTCCAAGGTCACCAGGCACACACTTGATGTACATACATACATGCAGGCAAACATTCACATACGTAGAAGAAAATAAATACATCTTTGAAATATATTTTAAATGTCATGACATCTTTCAAAAAAACAAGAAAAGGGGAATCTTTATATTGAAAATCACTAGTTATGCATGCTATGGGAGCATGGAGAAATAACTTTGGACTATTGTAAAAGAACTACCGAAGAATTCAGTTTTTGACTTGTATATACCGCATCGTTTTGAAAGTTATACTTTAAAGTGATGTTGTTCATTGTTTCTATGTTCCACAGTACAGAATGTATTTCAAAGTAATTATCATTTTGTAGTGCCTCTTTTTGTCTCAGTGAGTAGAATATGTATGTTTTCAAATCCAGGAATGATAATAAATGTATCCTCTTTGTCATTTCTCAAATGAAACTTTCTCTATATTTGTAGTTCCTGTGGATCTGAATTTCCTGTTGCCTGAGAAGAAAGACTTTTACACAGAGCAGAGCATCACTGAGCTTTAATTTATGATTACTCCTCGGTGAATATATCTCTTTATGTGAAGGAACAATGCCACCATCAGTAAAAGCAAAGGTAGGTATATGCTAAGCAATGGAGTCAGAAAAGAAATAATTTAATCCTCATGTGAAACGCTGGAGAGTCTTTTACTGCTCTCCTGTCAGTTTTGTTTATTGCAAATGGATAGATTGCACCCTTCCATCCTGAACACGACATTCTAAAAATGGACCAAACTGGACAGCAGCAGAATATGTTTCACTCAATATGTTTATAATCAATTAGAATAATGTTGAATCTAGGAGAAGGTGTGGAGAGTATAGACTTGGTAGAAATAATGTAAGTTCCTTCTTCAACTACTGCACTGTTGGCATTTCTCTTACCATCTGCTTCTAAGTCTTTACAAGAAAGTAAATGACATAGATTTCAGTTAATCTCAGCTAGGTTTGATTCTTGAGTTGAGCATCAAAGTCTGCAATGGACTAATTGATTTATACATGCTATCCTTGAAAAATGAAACTTTCTTTTGTCTAACTCTTTGGAAAATTGTCAGCTGCTGTGTTGGCTGCTGTATCATTAAGATCAAGGACTAACTCAACTGATACTTATTCAAGAATTGCTTTTGTCAAAAGGATACATATCTCTCAAGGTCATTAACCTTCATTCAGTGTCTGCCCTTCTCTTGTAGCAGTGAATGCTATTGCCAGAGTTAGCACCTCCTTGCTTATATTTGAGAAGACTTAAGAGCCGCTGTCAACATGGCCAAAGTCAGAGTTATCACTGTATTTTATTTCTATTCCTCTTTTCTATTTCTATTCCTTGATCTCCTAGATCTCTTTGAGTAGACAATTCTTTACAGTATCTCTGAAAATATCCATTCCAGTGGCTATTCATCGAGAAAACAATATAATAGATAAATCATGAATAATAGCAAAATAAAGAAATCATCCAAAAATTTAGCATTTTTTTAAAATTCTCTTAGTTTCACAGAAGACTCTTGGGCATAGATTTTGAGATCTTTAAGATCTTTAGAAGATGAATGTATTTTAGAGATTCTAATATATAGCTAGATTGTAGAGAGAACATCTTAATCTGTATGGATGTGGTCCCTGTCAATACTAAATTTGATGGCCTGTGGCTTAGGTGAGAAATAGAAGATGGGACATCCAGCAGGCAGAAAGAATTCTGGAATAGAGACAAGTGTTAGATCCACTCAGAATGATTTAATGTAATCTGAGCATAGGTA
Source organism: Grammomys surdaster (assembly GCF_004785775.1). Classification (NCBI taxonomy): domain Eukaryota; kingdom Metazoa; phylum Chordata; class Mammalia; order Rodentia; family Muridae; genus Grammomys; species Grammomys surdaster. Next base: position 4,366,257 of record NW_021620961.1, read on the forward strand.
ACCAGCCACATGGAAGAATGAAAGTTAAAATAAATGAGTTATTTTAAGTTATGATCTAGTCAGAGAAGAGCCTAGCTATATAGTCAAGGTGTTTGTAAATATATTTTGAGTTTCAGTCTTATGGGGAACTGGGAGACAGAACCAGATCTAACATGTGCAATAGGTAGTCTTAAATTCATTTAAAATGGGGAAATCTCCATGTATAAATGTGTCAGTGAAAAGACAAGAAAACCTATCACGAGAACCTCAGAAAGGGCACAAGAATTATGTGCCCTGAATAATTATGGGTAGCTTCTCACAAAGCCAAAGTATCACAAACCAAGGAGAGAGAAGGATACTTAGAAAAGAACCTGAATCAGTGTAAGCAAGGATGACATGTACACACAGCTGAACTGTGAAATTAGACCACCTTTCACAAAAAGCCCAGCAATACTGCTGTACTCAAGGGTAAATTTATAGTGTCAGAAAAAGAGGTCGAAACATAAATTCCTTACATTAAGTAGAAGACTTGGAATCAATAACTTTGAACATAACTTTCAAGAAGTTTAACCAATGAAGAGATTAGAAAGGTGATAACTATAAGATTTTATAACATATTTAGACATTCATTTGTAATGAGAACATTTCTGTGAATATATAAACCTTAATTTTACAATTATATAAAATAGTTGCAAAGTATTTCTGTGTAAGGAAGCAATAAACTATTAACGAAGTTTAGAAATACATATTCTTTCAAAACAGAATTTCAAACACATTTTGTAAACTAACTTTATAAATAACAGAATTTGTATTTGGGTGGTTTGAAGAAACTCTATATTCAGTAGTTCCTTTTGTGCTTAATATTCTTGATACTGCATGGAGTTAATTCATTGGAAGAAGAAATAGTAGCATTTTTATAATGATTGAGAACTCTTAAAGTAATGATTAGGAAATTACATCAGTGTAAACATAAAAACTAAAACGGTACCATTTCATGTTTTTATATTAACACTATTTTTAATTAACATAAAACTATTTCTATTTCCAACAATTAATTTATTACATAAAGAATTAGAAATTATGAATTGTGCTGTAATATTTTTGATGTTCATACAATGTAACTGGGAAAGAAGTCGGAAATTGATTCTATTAACTTTTATTTTGGAACAATTTTAAATTACAATGTAATGGGAAATAACTACCGGCAAATTTGCTTCATTAAATAGTGTAAGTGAGATGCTTCCACAGTTGTCCATTGTTGTTTTCTAATAGCTGATTCATTCGCCTGCAGGGACTGTGTTCCCTGTAAGTAGTCACTAGGAAATGAGTGCCTGCAGGAACTATGTTCCCTGTAAGTAGTCACTAGGAAATGAGTGACAGCAGGGGTCAAGTGGTCAGATAGGCTGACAAAATATTACCTTGGAAGAAAGCATTCTGTAATATAATAATAAAATATTTCGTCAACACCAAGCCATTAATAGTGGTAGAAATGATCATTCATTAGGCACCACAATAAGATGATATAAAATTTACTTCAAAAATCTTTCTAAATATATTATAGGAATATGTGTATTTCGCCTTTATAACAATAGCAAGAACATTTTAAACACTTCAGTGTCAATGTTCAATTTCACTTAACGGTTTCAAAGAAACGAGAGGTCAGGGTAATTAATCATGGATTTGACTACTACAACGTCAAAATTCTCTGTTGATTAAATAGATAAAAGGGATGAGTTGTGACTGAGAATACAGCTATGATGATTTCTGATGGATTAGGCACATCTTCTTCCACTGAGGCCAAGGAAGCCGTATTGGGGATTCTACAGTTAGGCTACAGCTTTAGAGACAGCCCCTGCTCTGGTGGGGGACCCACGTGGAGACTGAACTCCATGTCCCCTACACATGAGTTGGTGTTTCCTGTCCAGCCCATATACGTCTTTACGTGGTCGCTCAGTCTTTGAGACCTCCCAGGGTTCCAGGTTAGTTGGCACTGTTGGTCTTCCTGTGCAGTTCTTATTCCCTTCAGGATTTTCAATCTTTCCCGGAACTCTTCCATAAGAGACTCAGATCACCGTCGAAAGTTTAGCTGTGAGTCGTTGTATCCATTTTACTCAGCTGCTAGAGCTTCTCCGAAGACAGTTATGCTAGGCTGATGTCTGCAAGTATAACAGACTATCATAAATAGTGTCAGGGATTGAGGCTTTCCCATGGGATGGGTCTCAAGTTACAACAAAAATTCCATGTATCATGGTGGAGGGATAGCAACCCCCCACAAGAGGAAAAGAGGATGGGAGATCAGGAAGGGATTGTGTGATAAGAGAATCAGAAGGGGACAGAGTTTGGGATTTAAAAAACAACAAATTAATTAATTAATTAATTTTAAAAGTATTAGCTCTACATTGCTAGAGCAAGATGAAGAACATGAAAATGATTAGTAATTTTGTTTTTGTTTTTTCAGTTTTCAAAAAATAAATATGGACTAGCTCTACAGCTTTTTTGATTTTAGTAAAAGTTTCCAAATTAATTAAAAAGATTCTCTCAAGGAACCAGTTTTTGATTTTTTTTTGATTTTTTTGTACGATTCTCTTATTTTCTCTTTGGTTGATTTTGGCCCTGAGTTTGATTATTTCCTGCCACTTACTCCCATTGGGTCTGTTTGTTTCCTTTTGTTCTAGAGCTCTCAGGTGTGCTGTTCAGAGTAAGATCTCTACAGTTTCTTTACAATTGTGCTTAGTGTTAAGAATTTTACTTTTAATACTGCTTTCATTGTGTTCTATAAGTTTTGGAATGCTGTGTCATCATTTTCACTAAATTCAGGAAGTCCTTAATTTCTTTCTTTCTTTCTTCCCTGTCTCAATTGAGTAGAGAGTTGTTCAGTTTCCATGGGTATGCGGGTTTTCTGTTGTTTTTGTTGTTACTGAAGACTAGTCTTTGGCCATGGTGATCTGATAGGATGCATAGGATTATTTCAATCTTCTTGTATTGGTTCAGGCTTGTTTTGTGACCAATTATACGGTCGACTTTGAAGATGGTATCATGAAGTGCTGAGATAACTAAAAAAAAAAACAAAAACAAAAACTAAGAGAAATATACATTGTCATAGTAGGTAATTGTATGCACATCTTCAGTTCCCTTTAACTGCTTCATGTATTTTTCTTCTATTTCCTACAAATATGTCTTGTGTCTCATGTTAAATTGTTTCTCCTGGCGCCTTTGATATACTGCATTTTAAAATAAGGAAATATAACAAGTAAAGGGCAATTACACTGCAAAAAGCAAACAAAGTGAAGGCAGAAATAACAATGCTGTGCAAAGCTGCAGAGATCTTTCTACTTAGGACTTGAAAGATGACAATTGGTCCTATACTGCAATAGCAAAGAAGAGAAGATTAATAATGCCATTGCCCCATGTTCGATCACTACATACCAGTTAGCTCACTCTGCACAGTAACAGTCCCAGAGAAAAAAGAAAAACACCATAAAAGGAAATGTGAAACACTCTCTTGACTGACTTATTTCCCTGTGTTATATAGAATCACAGTCTGAGAACTAAAATCCAATCTAAGGCATGCAGCTGACACTTATACTTCGTCTAACAACTTGCTTTTGTCTAAGACATTGAATAATCCTACACTCAGCTATGTTCTCTTACAGATAGCATATGTGTGGATATACATAAGGAAAGAGTTGCTGTACTTCCCTGTACAGTAAGGAATCTTCCAGTAGGGATGGAGAAATTAACCTGTGTAGGAAAATGAGGAAATGTCCTTATACCTGGTAGAACACACCAAGACAAAGAGTTTCTGGCTACATTTATGCCAAGTGGCAACCAAGCTTGGTGTATTCAGTAGGTAAAAGAGGAAAAGAATTTTAAAGGAAACTGCAGAACGACAAGTGATAATGTTAAATTCTGAAAACGTGTTTAGACTAGAAAATGACATGGATTGGGTAAAAAGCATTTTTTTTTCTATTTTTCTGGAAGTCAACCCTACTTCTTTGCCGTGTTTTCATATTAAGGAAACAGAACTGCACACATATGTCTAAGCTTATTTGTGCTGATTTTTAAAATAAATAAATAAATAAATAAATAAATAAATAAATAAATAAATAAATAACTGGGGCTAAATAGATGACTAATTGGGTAAGAATGCATGATGAATACATCTGAGTTCTGATTTGATCCCTCAACCCAGATGAAAATCCAGTCATGACCCCAGACACAGCTGTAACCACAGAATGTTGGAAATAGATGACATGAAGGTCACTGGGGCTTGTTGACCTGCCGGTCTATGCAGCACAGTAAGGTACACATTCATTGAGAGAATGGTAACTGGAATCCAGATGTTAGCTGAGTCCCATGGAATGCACCAGAACATTTACTGAGGAAAACAACAATTGAAATGCAGGAACAAAAAAAAGAAAAGATTTATTGAGATGAGCTAACATACTTGGATACTCCTGGTTTTCTTATCCTATCATTTTTTTCTTAAGGTTTCACCCAGATTTTTGCTCCTAGCAGGCCTTTTGCTCCTTATTATACTTCCCACGAGAGAGGAAGCACTACTCTTAGAGAATGTGTGTCTGCTCTGCCGACAATGAATGTGTGTTTGTGTGTGTATGTTTGTGTCAGTGTGGTTCTTTCTGTGTATGTTTCTCTCTCTCTCTCCTCTCTCTCTCTCTCTCTCTCTCTCTCTCTCTCTCTCTCTCTCTCTCTCTCTCTCTCTCTGCGTTTGTCTGTATGTGGGTGTGTTTGTCTCCATGGATATGTGTGTGTGTGTGTGTGTGTGTGTGTGTGTATGTGTGTGTGTGTGTTCAGTCATTGCCTATCATAAGAGAAGGAGGACAGAACTGTGAACACGTACTAAGAAAGTGAAACTCTAGGGTGAGCGAACCCTCAGACATACTGTCTTGTAGACGCTCAGAGTTTCATTCCCAGCATCCATGCTGGATAGCTGTCTACAGCTCCACTTCTAAATGTTTCTGTAGCCCCTGCTCCCTGATGATACTGATATTCTCATTTCCATAGTCATACAAAGACCTACATACACATAATCTCATATTTGGTATGTAAGAACAAATTAAAAAAGCAAAATTAAAAAGAATAATACTCTCTTCAAAATTAATCTTTTTTCATATCCTTTTTATTATTTTATTTACATTTCAAATGTTGTCTCCCTTACTCCCCCCTCCACCCCATCTCCCTCCTTTTAGCATCTAAGACAGTGCTCCCCCACCCACATACCCACTCGCACATCACCCCCTATCATCCCCATTCTCTAGGGTATCAAGCTTCCATAGGACCAAGTGCATCCCTCCCACTGAGGCCAGACAGGGCAGTCCTCTACTACATATGTAGCGGAGGCCACAGATCTTGTTCAGATACAGAAAGCACTCTTCACCAGAGGATTCTGACCACTGATAAAAATATTTCCCAGATGGTGCCTGGGAAGCAGATGGCTTCAGAAACCCTTTGCTTGTTCTTTATTTTTATATTTCGTGCTTAACATGAACTTACAAGTTTTCCTTTTGTTTTATATTTCCGATTATTTGGTTATGAGTTGTTTCTAGAAGTCAACTAAATTATAAATGGGAAAGTTATTATGTAGCTGCAAGACTGGCGAGATTTATTTTTAAGGGTTGTTGCTTTTCAAAACAGTGCCTTTGGAAACTGTAAGTTTAGTATACTTCAGGAAGCTGATGAAAACATTCCCTTTCTTGGTCACCACATGTGGAAAGTGATACTTTTATAAGAATGAAGAATAAAGAATAAAGAATAAAAGAATCAGGAACAGTTTTAACTAATAATGTGTTAATGTTATGAAGGGGGAAGGAGAGAGGATAAGCATATCATGTAACCCTAATACCTAATGAAAAATAATATACAGAGTGATATGAACAAGTTTAGTATTGTTACTAATAAAGCTCAGGGAAAATCCATGAAATTTAGTAGTCATGTAAATTTTGGCAAAGTATTATCAAATCTAAAAAGAAGAAAGAGCACATAAGGTGGGGGGGTGTTGTAGGTGGGCCAGGGAGAGATAGAAGGATAGATATGAAAGCTTGATCAGATCCAGCCATGTTATATATCTGTGGGAGAATTCAATAAAAGTGAACAAAATACCATTAAAATAGAAATAAGTTAGAAAAAATGTGAGCCACATACATCTGTACTCTATGTTTGGCCTGTGATGCAGTGAGACCTAATGCCTAACAGTCCTGTGGCCATGTCTTCTCCACCCTGATAGACCACATCCTGAAACTGTAGGGAAAAATAAATCCAGAATCCTAACCAGGACTGACCTGCTTCCTCATCATTAAACAGCTATTATTGTAAATAACAGCTCAGGGAAGATACATTTTGGACCCAAAGTAATGAATGAGCTTTTTGATGAGGCAAGTTTTCCCTGCATTCAAGGTTTGCTAAGGTACTATCTCAAGTTTTCTCAGAATTCATGTGAAAAATTAAAAAGTATTCCTAAAGATGCTACATTGAGACTGTTCTTGTCCTCTTGTTATATTCCGAATACCAAAGAGAGATACTTTGAATGGAATGCAGATGTCCTGAATCCTTCCCAATGAAATCTCACCAATCAGTGTTTAAATCATATCCTATGAGAAGTAACTAAAGTCCTGATCACTTCCAGACAAACGATATCAACGACTACCACATTTCCATTTCTAAGGATAATTCTTCTTCCACAACTAACCCTCATCTAGGTTGCCTGGCCATAACTTTTATTATTCCTATCCACATTATTTGTAAAAATTACTTCTATACATACAGGGCTTCTGTACATTTCTAAGCTTTGGTGTACTCTTCTACTATAAAGCAGAATGCAATCAATGAGTTTAACTTTTCTCCTGTCAATCTTTATTCTGTGAGGTTACTTATAGGCTCAGCTACTAAATTTTCAGTTTCAGAATATGTCATGAAATTTAGTATCCCACTGCTGATGAGCAGTTTATAGTGGAAGTCACAATATCTGTAACATTAATGTATAGAATATCCTCACAACCCTTTCTACTCCCTAAACTCCCTTAGATTTAAGCAACCTGAATACCTCAGTGACATATTTTAGGGTGACATTTATTGAATTATTCACAAAGTTAAAATTGAAATTATTTCTTCAATTCTTTCATGATATACTCTGAACCTTATTGTAAACAAAATTAACCTGTCATAAAAGGAGGAATGAATTTTTTCTATATTTTTAAATAAGGTATTGCTCTTTCCTACCACAAACTAATGTAATAAAATTGATTACTTTGTGCTAATTGTAGTTAAAGATTCTGTTATCCTAGATACTTTGGCTTGTTCAAGTCTTGGAGATTAGGGCTAGCCTAGGCTCTGTATTGAGATAGCTGTTGTAGAAACAGAAATTACCTTGAGTGGTGGTAACATAAGCTGTTAATCCATGCACCTGGGAGCCAAAGGTAGGCAGATCTCTAATTTCGAGTCCATCCTTGTCTACAAAGTGAATTCCAGGTTAACCTACACAAAGAAATATTGTCTTTTAAAAAAGAAACAAATTACAACTACCATATCCCCTACTACACCCTATTACTACCCCTACTACCTACTCAAATAAATTGTTTAGTGTTCAGATTAATTAAATGAAATACAAGGACATTCTTCTTAAGCAAAATGACAAAGAAAATTGATGCAGATTTTCTTACAGATTTCTATGGTCTCAATCTCAGAAATACCTTTTTACTTTAAATGCAAGGCAAATATGTAGTTCTCTTGGGAATGTGGTAAGGCAAATGTTTGTGTGCCACAGCCTCTACAGCATGGTTTGGTGGGCAGTGTGTATCTGGTGGACATTAGATGTTTGTTGGCACTGGAGCAGCCCATCCTGCTAATGAGTGATTTTATTTTTATGCGTGTGTGTGTGTACCACATGTGTGATTATTTCTCTCTGTGTGTTCATACATATATGTGTCCCCTGAAACTGTAGGTCATTGTGAAATACTCTATATGGTTACTGGGCACCAAACTTCAGTCCTCTACAAGAATAGCCAGCACTCTCAATTGCCTATTCCTACAGTCCCAACACAATTTTGATAATGTTAGTGATGTTTCCCAGATTTTGTTTGTAAACATTTTTTGTTTTTTTATTTGATCAACCAAAACTGTTATCAGTGTCTTCAGCTATAAAGCTTTGTGTTAGATCTGGATGTTTGCCACATACTAAGAGAATATTATATAATATTTATAAAAATAGAAAAATAATAGCACTTATAGTTCTGGCTCATAGGAGAAAATTCTCAATCTACCTTCTTCTTGCCCATAGCACTGTCAGAATCATATAAAATATTAAACAGAAGCCAAGAAACATGAACCAGGATATTCAGCCTTGATCTGCAGTTACCTGAAAATGGAAACATATTTCTCTTGGTGGCACTGGGTTTGCCTATTTTCACTTCCAACATGTTACATTTTAAATAGGCAATAGGAATAAAATAGACATTGTTGAAAATATATCCAACATCAAAGGAAACTGTTATAGACCTATTGAAATTATATCTGTTACATTTTTAAAATAGCTTACTTTTTAAAGTTTTTTTTTTTTATTCTCAGTGTTTCTTTGTCACTTCTTCTTTTGGAGGCATCATGGAGAAGAGGTCAGGTCAAGACGAAAGATAAGCTGCAGAGGAAGTGGAGAAGCTAAGATCTAAAGTGGAGAGGTTGTGTTCTCAGAAAGAAATGCAATATTTTAGACTTCTAAACTATAATCATTCATTCGAGGAAATCCTTTGTGTGAATCAAAAGCGTGGCAGCAATTCAAGTACAATTAAGAAAGTCCATTTTCAAAGAACTACTGGAGCTCTCAGAGTGGTTGTAGAAATGAAATGAACTGTAGTAGTGATTGAAAAGTCTTCAGGGACGGGAGGATAATTTTTCTATGATATATGGAATAAAGACTTTAGACAATGAAAGAGTACAGTTTCATAAATCCCAAAGAAGGGGTCTATATAACAGATGGCAGGATACTATTGATACTGGAGTAGAAAGTATAAGAAGGCCCATTCCTGCTGTGACACCATTTCTCTCTAATTTTTTAGCATGTATATACATGTGTTATGTATACACACATGGTTATCATCTCCCAGTGAGTACCATAGTCAGTATGCAAATACATCAATATTTGTAATTGAAGTCAACTTTTATCCCAAAGAAACTGATTTGATAAAGTAAACACTGAATTAGTAACATAAAGAGGTAGTGACAGAGTATTTAATTTTAGATGCTAGATCACAATTAAATTACTGAAACTCTTCCCAGACCTAGCATGCTGTTTTCTCTGAGAGAAGTCACCTGTCACATTGAGAAGGACACAAGCACCCTATACTCAGTACTTTATTGCAATGAGCATAGTTTTAATAGAAAGCAATACTATCAGTGAGCAAATGAATAATTAAATGACTTAAAATGACATAAAAATTTGAAATTTAAATAAATATTTATAGAGGCTAGAATTATGGGATTTCACAAAGAATATCAGGTCTTTAGATACATTGTACAGGAACATTATGAAAGTATTTATATAGTACAATTTTTTTATTACTTTTATTTTTAAAATACAGTCATTGCTATCACCAGGTTTGTCCTCTTATAGATCCTCATTCCATTCTACTATTCCTCTGTCTCCAAGAGGGTATATCCTCCCCCTATTCTGCCAGGCCTCCTCACTCCCTGGGGTCTCAAGTCTCTAAAGAGTTACACACCTCTTCTCCCACTGAGATGAGACCAGGCTCTCTGTCGTATTTTGGTTCGGGGCCGTGAACCAGGCCTTTTATGCTGCCTGATTGGTGCCTCGTAGTTTGAGAGATCTCAGGAGTCCAAGGGTACTTGAGATTGCTGGTATTCCTATATACCACCTTTTCACACACACAAACACACACACACACACACACACACACACACACACTTATTTTCCTCCTGTACATTCAGCTATGCATAGTTTCCTAAGCACTGTCAATGCACTTGGTCATGTGACACACCATACTATGGATCTTGTCATTAATGAGAACATTCCCACTTCAACAGGTACTTTTATACAGAGCTGACCAACCCTTAGAGATAAATGGGTTCCATTATTTCTGTACTGATTTCTATCTCTATAGATAGATGGATGGATAGATAGATAGATAGATAGATAGATAGATAGATAGATAGATAGGCTGACTGACAGAAGAATGGATGGACAGATGGATGGATGGATGGATAGATGGATGGATGGATGGATGGATGGATGGATGGATGGATGGATGGAAAGAAGGACAGACAGACAGACAGACAGACAATGATATTCATCTCTTATATACTTCAAGTCTTCTAATATTCCAGTCGAATTGAGTAATGCAGAACACAGAACTCAGAGAATTGCCTTTTGTAAGTTCATTTATCCTACAATGAGACATGAGAAAGAAAATATTAGAATTCAAGATATGTTTCTAAACAAAAAGTGAAGAAATAATCCCAACTTTGTAGAATGGAATAGTTGTGCAGAGCAAGTGGCACAGGAGTATGTCAATCAATTATCACTTCTGTGAAAATTATCTATGAGAAATGATTTGCAAGAAGGAAAGATTTTGGCTCAGCCTTCAGTGAGAACAGATCTGATAACATGATATTAAAAATAATTTCGCTAGAAAAAACAGTGAAATATCTGAGTATAGAATGACCTTTTTTACATGTCTTTGGAATATTCTCTCCACATTCCAGTCCAAATTTAATATACACATACATAGAAAGTCAGTAATCTGGTATTACACCATTTCCTTCATTATTGAGGAAAAAAACTGTAATGCAGAGGCAAACAAATAAAGATAAAAGTTAAATATCATTCTATTTTTGATTGATTATTTTATGTTTACATTTCAAATGTTCCCCTTCCTGGTTTCCTCTCCACAACCTCCCTATTCCCCCTCCTCTTTGCCTCTATTAGGGTGCTCCCCAACCCATCCACCCACTCCCACTGTAGTATCCTCCTAAGCTGGGTCATCAAGTCTCCAAAGGATCAAGGGTTCCCTTCACATTGATGTCAGATAGGGCAATCTTCTGTTACATATGCAGCTGGAGCCCTGAGTCCCTCCATGTATACTCTTTGGTTGATGGCTTAGTCCCTGGGATCTCTGGGGAGTCCAGTTAGTTGATATTTCTATTCTTTCTATGTGGTTGCCATTCCCTTCAGCTCCTTCAGTCCTTCCCCAGAGATATGGCTCAATAGTTAAGAGTATTGGTTGTTCCTCAAGAGGCCCTGAGTTCAATTCCCAGCAACCACATCTTGGTTTACAATCATCTATGATGGGATTTGATGTCCTTTTCTGTTGTAGATACTGACAGTGTCAGTGTACTCATATACAAAAAAAAAAACTATCATTCTATAACATCAATCATTTATTTTTTGCATGTATTCACTTGCCTCTTTCAAGGATGTCATATTGCACCTATGCAGTCCTCATCATTCTGCTGGACTGCTTATCCCCAATTCTGAGTTCTTCACCAATGATTTAATAATTTCCAGTCATTTTTAGATTGGATTCAATAAATTTAGTAACTTCTCATAAAATCCATGAGTAATCGCTAACATTTGACCTGATAACATATTTTGGTTTTGTTTTCATATAAATAGACATACGTGATTTGAGATAAAGGGGCAAAGTAATGATGTTTTTTAACAAAAATAGAGTGACTAAACACACAGGATATTCATTGTCTGACAAAAAGCCAGAAATGCTAAGAACTTTAATATAAAAAGTACATAAAAAGAGGAGAAGTGGAGAAATATCCAATGTCACCAAAGAGGACCAGAAACATAAAATATAGTAAGCTTAAACAGTGAGAGAAGTAAAAGAGTAAGATATGTCTTCAGCTTCTTTGAACTGGGACATTTACTGTTAAGTCTCACATAACTGTTATTGAGTGTAACTTCTTCTGCAACCAATTATGCATACTGCTAGCAGGAAAGTCACAGTTCTTTGTAGGTGTTGAAAAGCAGAGTTTTATTGACAATGTGAATATAGAAACCAATTATGAACATGACAAAAATATCCTGATGTTTTAAAAGAATAGTATTTATATATTTTTTGCTATTGTAAATGATCAGATAACTGTTTGATTTAAAAGAGATTAAATTCTGCATTCTTTAGTTCTTTATACAGCTGTCATCTACACCTAAAGTAAGAGGATGGTTTAGTATCACTAACAAAAATATGAGCCCTCTTCATACAATGAGTAACTTTCATATGTTTATGTATTAATTCATAAAATTATTTGCCTTATATAAATAACAAAATCTATTAGAAGCTAGTCGCTTAATACTAAAATGCACTTAAACATGATCATTTATTGTCATGGGAAATACATTAAGGAGACTTAAAAGAACATAAGTTATCTGCTAATATCTTTATTTTAGAATATTTTATTTAACCACATTTCAAATCTTCCATACACCAATATTACACTAATCCAAAATGTAAATGATTCTGTGGAAAGAAATAGGGAAGAACTTCCTGAAAAGTGTATGCAGGTTGCCAAAGAGATATAAAAATAGAACCTAAAAAAGGTAACTGAGCACAGTAATAATTACAGATTGTTAATACCTGTTGTTTTCCCTCTCACAGTGAAATATAGTATTACCCGTGATACTTCAAAGTAATAAGTGTGGGTTACATTATCCAAAATTAAACTCCTGAAATAGAAACTCCAGGAGAGGGCCGGCCACTTTCTAATGCAGTGCTTAACTCAAACAACCTGGTCAGCCCTAAAGCTTGGATTTGAATCCTAATTCAGACATGAACATTAATGGGTCAGGAATTTGATGTGTAATATTATTGAAACTGCAGATTTTGAATCACAGTCCTCAAACCCACTATAGTATCAAGTGTTCTATACCAAACGACAGCTTACATCAAGAAGGTAGACGGGAGAAATCGGCCTGGATTCCCATATCCCAAACATCATGTTGAGTCTGTTGGCTGGTGCTCGGAACACCTTAGCATGTTGCTCAGGAGATCGTTTCTAAACTTCTAAGGACAAATGACTTCCGCTTGATTCTTCTGGGACTCTGATATCTCTTCTACTGACTGCCTCTCAGGGGGAAGGAAAGACAGAGTGTTGATGCTACTGATTTTTCCTTTCTGTAGATTTTAACCATAACCATTGCTCCCATAAGCCTGTTGATGTGTTTGTGTATTCACTCGCTTTTGGCCTTAGAAGAAAACATAAACACACAGTTTCCTACATTTACATATCAAAATTCTCTTAGTAAAATGAGGTTTCTGGATACTTCAAAAGATCTCAAATTGTATGAAGGTAAAACTTTCTTTGTCACCGTAAATTTGGCTCATAATTCATCAGTTTGGCCTATGATTAAATATCCAATAGTATAGCTTTTAATATTAGATAGTTAGATAGATAGATAGATAGATAGATAGATGATAGATAGATACTGTATTCTTAAGATATAAATGTCTAAAATATTTAGTTCCATTTGCCATATTGTTCATTTGTAAAAAGAAAGGGAGAAAGAAAAATCTTAGTGTGAATATTTCAAATATAACTGCCTTATTTAGCATTTTGTTTTGTTATGAAAGTCTGTTTTATGAATACACAATAAATGAGACTAAATGGCAAAGGACTCATTTAGGAGTTAAGGCTTAAGAGTGTGGCAATGTGAGACAAGTCGTCATTTGTCATTTTTTTCAAGCTGTGCATTTTTAGTAGAGTTGCTCAGCATCGAAAGTTAAATGGACCAAAAAAAAAAAAACCCTCTATGCTTTGTTTCATCAGTATATGATATTTCTGACAAATCAAAGGGCTACTCAGTCAATAAATTATTAATTTAGGCCAGATTTTTAATTTTAGAATGCTAGTAAATCTTTAAACTCTTTATTAAAATAATTAGACCTCCATATTTAACCCATGTCTCAATTGAAACGTTAAATATTATGATTCATCATTAGAGAATCACTTTATTATACTGAAAATGGATTTAAATGACACTATTAAATTAACATTACTTTAAAGGAACCATGAGTGATCTGACTCTCAGTACTTCCAAATACTTAAAATTAAGATAGAATAAATCTTCACTTTGCTGTATTTCTCAATTAGTATTGATATTTTGTGAATCATTAGCCTTGAGATGCAATGCTCTCTGCAACACTGAATACTTCAACAACAAAAGCAACTACACTTTCTGCACTAGAATTAGATTAGCTGATTTTTTTCAGAAGTTACTGATTTGAACTATCTTTCTATCTGTCTGTCTGTCTGTCTGTCTGTCTATCTATCCATCCATCCATCCATCCATCCATCCATCTATCTATCTATCTATCTATCTATCTATCTATCTATCTGTCAATCTATCTATCTATCTATCTATCTATCTATCTATCTATCTATCATCTATCTATCTATACTGTATATTTATATTTACATCTCTATTTATATAATGTGTATATCAATTGGTGCTTTCTTATTTTCTGTCTATCTTATAAACATATATACTCTGTGAGATACACACACACACATACACACACACACACACACACACACACACACACAGCATTTAGAAATCCATGGTATTTAGAAAGAAAAAAGAAAAAAAATTCTAGATGGCAGGCATTGTGCCTGCTCCTGGAAATAACAATAACAAAAATCAAGAAACAAACAAAAAGCAAAGAGTTTACATCAATAAGATGAATATATATTTAAAATATATAATAATATATGATATATATGTAATCTATATCTATATCTATCTATCTCTATCTCTATATCTATATTACTCTCGAATTCTTGATCTCTTTGAATCCATCATCTCTGGACTGCATTAGATATTGACAACCATGTCAAGCTCAGTTGATATTTTCTGATTCAACATCATTAGACCAAGCAACACATCTGGACAAGAAGGCATAAGAAAATTCAGGTTAATTCCTTCAATGAGTAAAGCTGATGTATAAATGTTACCAACACTCTGTCCCTGCAGCAGTCTGGCATGACCTGAGCTCCACGATTGTGATCAGCCTTCTTTCCTTATAACGTCTCTTTACCACACATACTTTATCCTCAGTGATGTGGTGTCAGGTACTCAAACAGATTTTGCTACTTCTTTTGTCTGACACTTGAGATTTCACTTATCTAAATTTTCTTCTACATTTTAACCTGATAATCTTTTTAGTCTCTTAGGTAATTTTTATATCTCAATGATGAAAAATCTTTGTTTTTTTGTTTGCTTGTTAATTTTTGTTATTGTTATTCAAAAGAGCAGACAGATGCCTGCCATCTAGAAGTTTCTTTATTCTTCTTTCTAAATATGATGAATTTTTATTTTCTAATTTTTAGTTACAAGTTTAATTTTTTATATTTGCATCATTTTTATCTATGTAAAGGTATAAGTACTGTGAAGGCAGATGCAATATTTTGTTCAATCTTTATTAGTAAGAAATAATGTCAACTGGAAAAATCTTTTTTTTTCTTTTTACTTGTTTCTTTCTTTTTTTTATTGGATATTTTATATACATTTCATATGTTATCCCCTTACCCCATCCCCCACCCACTCGGGAACCCCCCATCCCCTTACCCCTCCTCCTTCTTCTCCACAGCTGTAACCCCCACTTACCCCCCCCACTCCCACTTCCCCACCCTCAAATTTCCCACCCCCTGGGGCGTCCAGCCTTCATGAGGTCAAGGATCTCTCCTTCCACCTGTGCCCGGCAGGGCCCTCCACTCTTGCATATTCAGCTGAAGCCCTGGATCCCTCCATAAGTGCTCCCAAGCTGGTGGTTAGGACCCTGGGAGCTGTGGTTGGTTGGTATTGTTGCTCTCCTCACGGTGCTGCAAATCCTTTCAGCTCCTTCAGTCCTCACTCTAACTCCTCCATTGAGAACCTCATGATCAGTTCAATGGCTAGTTGTGAGCATCTGCCTCTGAATATGTCAGACTCTTGAAGGCCTCTGAGGAGATATCCATATCAGGCCCTTATCGGCATGCACTTCCTGACTTCCACACCAGCATCTACCTTTGGTGACTGCACATGGGATGGATACTCAGGTGGAAAGGTCTTCAAATGGCCCCTCCTTCAGTTTCTGTCCCTCACTTTGTCTCCATATTTGCTCCCTTGAGTATTTTGTTGCTCCTTCTAAGAAGAACTGAATCACCCCCACTTGGTCTTCCTTTTTTATGAGCTTCATGTGGCCTGTGAGTTGCGTTTTGGGCATTTCAAGGTTCTGGGCTAATATCCAATAATCAGTGAGTGAATACCATGTGTGTTCTTTTGTGATTGGCTTACTTCACTCAGGATGATAATTTCTAGTTTCATCCATTTACCTAGGAACCTCTCGAATTCATTGTTTTTAATAGCTGAGTAATACTCCATTGTGTAAATATACCACATTTTTTGAATCCATTCCTCAGTTGAAGGACATCTGGGTTCTTTCCAGCTCCTGGCTATTATAAATAAGGCTGCTATGAACATAGTTGAGCATATGTCCTTGTTATATGTTCGAGTATCTTCTGGGTATATGCCTAGGAGTGGTATAGCTGGATCCTCAGGTAATGCTATGTCCAATTTTCTGAGGAACCGCCACACTGATTTCCAAAGTGGTTGCACCATCTTGCAGTCCCACCAACAATGGAGGAGTCTTCCTCTTTCTCCACACCCTCCCAACTGGAAAAATCTTAATAAATGAAAGTATATCTGGGTTTTCATGAATTTACTTAGCAGTTGATATCACTACAGAAGGACTTAGAGCCTCAGATTTTTAAGGTGATATTTTTAACTAATGGCAATCTTTACATAAATATGTATGTAATATAAGAAAAAGTCACAAATAACACATATCCTATAATTTTGGTCATAATATGAGGCCTCATATTCCTGTTAATATGTAACCCATATACATATTCAAATTTTCTTCACACAGTAACATTTTATCAGAACATGAACAAACTATATTTGATTTTAATTAAATTGGACAATAATTCCCCACCAAGAATAGAATTTGTATTTAAAAATCCAGTTAGAAATAAACTTTATAGCAACTGTCATACCTCTTGTACTAACATCATTAAGCAAGAAAAACAGAAGTACTAAATTGGAAAATTATTAACTTTTTATTATGTTCTGTGGAACTATGAAATTGAATATTTCCAAACTTAGTGTGTTTTAAAATTACATTTTTGTAAATTTATAAGAAAATAAAATATCACACTGATTGAGGAGCATGGCTGGGAATGGGGCTGCTCTCTTCCACTCCCGGGTAGCTCTTCTGTATCTAACTGAATGGAAATTGCTTTGCTCTGTCTCATGCACTGGTAGAAATGGGATTAGCAGGTGGTAATTCGAAGATTACTTCCCACTCTGACCAAGGAGCAGCTTCAGGAGCATCTTCAACCTATGCCTGAACATGATTATTTTGAGTTTTTTTCTAATGACACTAGCCTTTATCCTCATATGTATGCCAGAGCATATATCAACTTTAAAAACCAAGAAGACATTCTTTTATTCAGGGACCGATTTGATGGCTATGTATTCCTTGACAATAAAGGTCAGGAATATCATGCTATAGTAGAATTTGCACCCTTTCAAAAGGCTGCAAAAAAAGAAGATTAAGAAAAGAGATATAAAAGTTGGGACTATCGAGGATGATCCAGAATACAGAAAATTTTTGGAGAGTTATGCCACAGACAATGAGAAAATGACATCTACGCCAGAGACATTGCTGAAGGAAAATGAAGCCAAAAATCGAGAATTAATAGCAAAAAGGACAACCCCACTTTGAGCTTCCTGAAGAACAAACAGAGAATGAGAGAAGAAAAGAGAGAAGAAAGAAGGAGATGGGAAATAGAAAGGAAAAGGCAAAGAGAAGAAGAGAGAAGAAAATGGAAAGAAGAGAAGAAACCAAAAAGAAAGGATATAGAAAAGCTAAAGAAGATAGAGAGAATTCCAGAAAGGGACAAAATAAGGGATGAACCAAAGATTAAGGTACACAGGTTTCTGTTACAAGCTGTGAATCAGAAAAATCTGCTCAGAAAACCAGAAAAAGAAGATGAAAAAGAACTTGATAAAAGAGACAAAACCAAGAGACTGGACAAAGAAAATCTCAATGAAGAAAGAGCCTGTGGGCACAGTTACAGTCTGTCCAGATGTTCTGATGTCGAACTGAAGGATGAAAAGCCAAAGAGGCCTGATGATGAGTATGTCAGAGATTACAGAGTGAGGGACCGAGATTATGAAAGAGATCAGGAGCGCATGATCTGAGAAAGAGAGAGGCTGAAGCGGCAAGAAGAAGAGCACCGGAGGCAGCAGCAGAAGGAGCACTATGAGAAAGAGAAGGCTTTTAAGCAAAAGGAAGAAGAAATGAAGAGAGAGAAAGAGACACTTCGAGATAAAGGAAAGAAGAGTGAGAATACAGAATCAATATGCGCGTTAGAAAAAAATGAAAAAAAAAAAGAGGAAGTGATTAAGAGAGACCGCATAAGGAACAAGGATCGTCCAGCAATGCAGCTTTACCAACCAGGAGCCCGAAGCCGAAGACGGCTCTGTCCCGCCGATGACAGCATCAAGCCTGGAGATTCCCCAGTGGACAAAAAGCAGGAAAGTTATATTAGCCATAGAAAAGAAGGAGGAGAGGAGTGAGAAGTCCAAATGGCCATAGGTGTCCTGACTGTCCAGGCATCCAAAGAGCACATATTATGCTATCCAGAAGTGCCTTCAGAGCAAAGGAACAGAGAACAAGAAAAGGGGTCCCTATGCTGGTGGGATGTACTACAGAGGAGTGTGTCTAAGCAGAATAAGATTGCAGGCTCAGAATTGAAGGTCAATTTCATTGTTTTCTGCAGTTTTCACAAGTTAATTTTAATGTCTCAGAAAAAGACAGCAGCAAGGACATTGCAAGTGAAAAATGTCAAATAAGGGCTTAACTTTGTATGACAGCTAAAAAGAACAGATTCAAAAGTCAACAGGTGTTCTTAATTCTGGCTTGGTGTGTCTTAGTTTGAGTGGAGCAGACGTACACTAAGTCTTGTTGGGATCTAACTATTTTGCCTTGTTGGTGTTGACTGTTGACTCTGTAGTGTAGAAGCAATGAGCGTGTAATTGTAGCACAAGTAGAGTGGAGGATAGAGCAAATTATGGCTGATGGAAAAAATTTAAATAGTCACGTTACATCTATATCAGGTGTCTGGAGTTTTCATAATTACAGCTTGTTTTACTTCTGTGAATGTAGCATCAAAAAATACTTGTAAACATCTCATTTTTGCCTTTAGCATTTTTTCCTACTACTAGATAAAATGTAGTCCTTAGTTAGTTACTGACAATCTAGTCTTTGTTTTATCTTAGTTCTGATGATTTGAGTGTACACCCTCTCCAGGAAGGAAACTACACCAATATCTGTTCCTGTTGTGGCAGCTTTCAGCCTTAGCTTGTTTTGTAATGCTGTCAATAAATTTCCACTTCATTCAAGTATGAAGATGCATTTATTTATTCAAGTACTGACTTATATGTGGTACTGGGGATTGAACCAAGGGCTTCAAGCATGCTGTGTGTGCATTCTACCACTGAGCTAAAACCTCACCAGCCCCATGCCAAGTGAGATTATTAACTTTATTAAATAGCTATTGGTTTTAAGAAATTAAAAAATAGAAAAGAAAATATCAATAATAACATACAAACACACAGTGAGAAAGGCAGGAGAGAAATCAAGAGAGAGAGAGAGAGAGAGAGAGAGAGAGAGAGAGAGAGAGAGAGAAGGAGGGAGGGAGGGAGGGAGGGAGGGAGGGAGGGAGAGAGAGAGGAAGTAATAGAAAAATCAGAAAATTATAAGTACTCTAGAAACTTATAAGAGTAATGGCACTGAAATAGAGTTGATTTTCTTTAATCTAAAATTGAGACAATGTCTTTCATACTTCCAACACTGTGATAATGTATCAGTGTTTGTTTTCATTAAAGTTATTCAGTTTCTTGACTTTTACTGTCCTCTACCTCTATATAGTATAGATTTCCTAGGTGAAAATGAATATGCAAAATCAAGAACTGCTGTATTTAATTCAGAATTGTCTTCTATCGTACATACTCCATTTTTTGACATTGAGTGAAGACAAGGCTCTGACACTGTTACCTATGGGTTTATTCTAAACCTCTCTTAAAGTAATTTATCAAATAAAATAAATAAATTTATATCTCGTTGTGCTTTGTTTCTTTTTAAGAATTACTTTTGGTTCACATGTATATTTGCCCTGGAGTGCATCTAGCTGCCCAAGAAGTGTCTTGAGAAACACACACATCCAAGGATATGAAACATTTGAAATGAAAACATTAATTTAAATAGATTGTTTGTTTGAATAAGTGGAATTCTAAACATTTCCCCATTGTTTCAGAAAGGTTCTCATGTGTTTCAGTTAAGCTTCAAACTCCCTATATAGCTGAGAATTATTTTAAAATTCTATCTCTCTGTCTCTTTGCTAAGTGCTGGGATCAAAGGACAACATAACTCCCTGTTTCATGTTGGCTGAGGAGGGAGCCTAGAGCTTTCAGCATGCAAGATGAGCACTGCAACAACTGAACTGTATCTCCAGTCTACTAAATTTGTTTATATAAATAAAAGTCATATAAAAGAATTCAATAAAATTGTTATACCTTAATAAATAATACTTACCTAAATTTAATGATCATACTATCAGTTAATAAATATTTTTATCATTACCATATTTTAAAAACTAGTCTCATAAATTGAGAAATTTCAGTTTTACAAAATATGTCCAACAAATTTAAAATGGTATTTAATTTATTCCTTACAATCCACATTAATGTATCTGCATAATGATATATAAAACTCATAGTAATATTTACAGAAATAAGGATATTTTAATTGTATTCTATCATATAACAAAGAATGGGATATTAATTTTAAGATATTTAATTAGTGTAATTCTTGTCTGCTGGATCAAACTTGATAGCATCCTTCCTGTGATCTATCTCTCATGGTACCAGAAAATACAATGCATGCTACCAAGAGGGAAGTAATTAGTGGCACTACTCAGTTGTGTCATTTATGTGTCATAACAATAACAAGCATGGCAAGATAACTATAAAGGTACAACAAATGCCTCACACATGTAGGTGGTAAGAAACAGCCATATAATTGGTCTGCAGATCCAGCACACATGGTAGAAACTATGCCTGATTTTAGAAATGTAGCCAACCATCACATGGCTATTGAAGATGTAAATCTTCACAGAGAAGCTATTACCACTTCTTTTCTAGACTAATATAATTTCTAACTAAATTCTAAACCTGTTCGTTATACATACAGGTAAGTGAAGCTCCCATCCTTTATCAAAGAATCAACTCCTGCATCAGCTTCTGAGAGAATATCACATATGTGGTACCAGAAAGATTATAAGAAGAGAAAGAACAAGAAATCTGCTGTGAAACAGTTTCTCTATAAACAAGAGCTGATAGACATGATAGTGGAGTGAAGAAAATCTCAGTGGTTGTGACCCATGAACAAGAATCAGCTGGCAGCTGATGAGCAACAAGAAAGGCAGGTCCATCAATTTGTGGATGAATTTGTTCTCCAATACAAAATGGTGAGCCCTGAAACCATAAAAGCACAAACATCAAATCAGGCTCAGTAGGTTGTATTTATATATTTACACATTATGCATAAACAAACACACATAGCATATGTGTGCTTGTCTCTCCCTTGATTTTGGAAAAAAAATCTTTCTGATGAAATAGACCAAATGTGCGCTCTAGGTAGAAGAGGACAAAATGAGCATTTCTATTAGGGAAGAGTTTAATGTGTACACCCACAGGATTCATATAATCTATTTTAGGATTTGAACCATACACATGTAAAAATACTTAAAAATTACATATATCCCCTTGAATATCTGAGAGTTATTTTTAAACAGTTGACATCTGGCTTGATTAAAATCTCAATTTTTCTGCAGTAATTAAAAACAAAGTTGTGTGAATTGTTAATGTTAAGGATCAAGTGAATTTTTAATTGGATTATAGTGACCTGTTGTAAAATAAAAGGCGATCATGGACTTTCAGTCATTCAAGTTAAAAAATTAATTAGTCCAACAGACCAGTAATATTCAACCATGCATATATGGCATTAAATTTACAAGAGAAAATCAAAATGTTATAATAACAAAAATTAACAAGAAATTAAATAACAGAGAAACTAAGAGGTTCCTATTGCGCTGTATCCCTACAAGTATTCTGATTGTAACTACCCAATGCACAGTGAGCTCCATTATAAAAGTCACTCAGTGTGTTCAAAAAACAGACTTTAAAATCATAGGCTAGTCTAACGCATGTGGCACATCCATGTTTGAAATTCAGAAACCCTTTGTAATTCCAGACCTTGAGGGGTGAAGGCAAGAGCTTTCAAGAAGACTGGGTAGCTAGATTGGGTAAGCTGCTAAGATCTAGATTCACAAGTAACCCTGCTTCAGAAAATAAAATTGAGAGAATTTGAGAAGATCCTCAACATCAACCTTTGGTCTCTACATATATGAGCACATAAGTATAAATGCACTTGCACACCAGAAATGCATACATATAAGTGCAAAATAGATTTTAAAATA
The DNA here is from genome assembly GCF_004785775.1 of Grammomys surdaster. Classification (NCBI taxonomy): domain Eukaryota; kingdom Metazoa; phylum Chordata; class Mammalia; order Rodentia; family Muridae; genus Grammomys; species Grammomys surdaster. The sequence continues at coordinate 4,388,850 of NW_021620961.1, forward strand.
ATTAGCAAGCAGAAATTTCTAATTGTAAAGCTTTATTTATTCTCAGTTCCTCAGTTACCTTTAGTTCTAGCTCAGCATCCTAAATGTGGCCTCAGGTTAGTTGTATTTCAAATCTCTGCCTGCTACCATAGGCCCAATTAGGGAAGTTGCCAATGGTCACTCCACATGAGATCTCAAATGGCTGTTGGCTCTTTCTTCCTCTGAAGCACATCAAATTCTTTCTTCCCGTGTCTGCTAGCTTGCCTGTGGAAACCTGGAAGTCCTGCCTATTCTGCCTAGCCATTAGCTACTAACATCTTTATTGATCTATCAAGAACTAATTGGTAAATAGGACTTTCAGTGTTCACATGCAGATTCCTGATCAAAGAATCAGAACCACTCCCTACGATAAAGTTACCTAAAAATACATAAGGATTTATTTTATTAACTACCTAAAAAATAAAAGAGTTAAAAGACAGATAACTCAATATATTAATACAAACATGTAGATCACAAGAAAGTTTCAAATTTATGTTAAAAATGATCCTCACAAGAGCCAAAGACCACCTAACAAAATACTCAAAGTAGATATGAAACCCCTTTTCAGTAGTTAGTCATGGTTTCCTCAAACTCCAAAAACACTACAGGCTACAATTATTATTTTGGTTGCTCTCTAGAGGTGGTACCTTTTGCTAAAGGCACCATCTTATTAAGAGAGTCCACAGACTCCTGAGATGGAACTTACCAGGATGCCTCCCTCCTGAGGACTACCTTTCATGATGCCTGAAAGTACTGTGCTCCGAAATGAGGGAGACAACCAATGGTTCGGTCCAGCTGTGATTAGAATCAACTCCAATGACCAGCATTACATAATAACCCTATGAGTACAACAGTGATTCCTTGGAGGTGACAAACACCTATTAAATTGGACTTAAGACAATCTCAACAGGAGAGAAATCATGACTCATTCTGGAACCCTAGTCAACTACCCAGGCTAGTGACATCATGGATCTTAACGGAGAACCCACAGCCATTATTTACTAGACCAGAACAATCTGTAACTATTTTCTTAATATTTCCACAGATATATTTAATGCCCACACCTCAGCAAACAAATGGTGGAGTGAATATTGGCAATTTCCCTCTTGGTACAAAATACATTAGAGAGAGCCACAGTCAATTAAAATACAGGGCTATAGAGTCCAGTATCAGTAGATACATATATAAAACAGCTGTCATAACTAATGTTCACAGAATATTGCAAAAGAAAATGTATAAAGATTGTAAGAGCCAGATTAGGAAGTTTATTGTGATATTGCATCTTATTGTTATATCAGAAGTACACTCATGTAACTGTCTACACATAAGCTGAATGAGAAAAACAATAGACATTTAAAGTAGACAGAGAAAACCCAAGAGCCTATAGGCACATCTGTTTCTAGACCAGAAGAAGGCTTCTGGTCCTCTGAAGATGGAATTACAGATAACTGTTAGTTGTCATGGAGATGATGAGGAACTCAGGTCCACAGAAAGAATAAAAACCTTTAAAAACCTATACCATGTTTCCAACATGAAACTTTAGTTATATACTACATTCAGTGACTGCTTAGCTTTTAAAGAAAGTATCATGGAAGAAATTTTCATGAAGCAAATCATTTTATTGTTAATAGCAATTATTAGAATTAAAATAAAGTTTCATCTTTGAGTATGCATTTCCATTGTAGATTGTTATTAATATTTGAAGTGGGGCCTTAAATCATATCAGATTTTCAATTTGAAAAATATGAACTATCAGTCTTATATATTTCAGACTATTTTATAAAATACAATATCATGTGACAGGAATTTAATTACATATCTGATGTTTTTTAAGAGCTAATTTTTGTGTTAATTTGCTCACATTTTGCTTGTGTTTTAATTGTATGCACATAATCCTACAAGTGTATTTTTCAGGTTAGATTGCTTAACAAAATAGTGCCTTATTTTTAAAATTATAATTCTCCCATCATTAAAATGCAACTTAAAAAAAAACTAATATTCTCATATAATTAAAAAGAAACTTTAAAACTACTTTTAATGCCACTCTGAATGATTACTGAATTGCCTTAGATTTTCATGTGTTGTTCCGTTCAAAAATAAACCTCTAATTACTGGTTATACCTTGAGTTTATTTTGATTTCACCTCAATCAAATGAATTCTACTTCTAATTATTTATTTGTGATATATGTTTTGTAATAAGTACACATGTAATATAAATAAAATAATTCATAAGCTTCAGTTCAAATATGCTGATTATGCAAAGTCTTTTTGTGTGTATATTCTGTTATTATTCTCCTCTTTATAATTATTAACAATCATTTCTCCACTAATATGAGAGGATTTACTCTTAATTTAAAGTTACTAGGCTTTAGGCCCTGCTGTGAACAGATTTTATACACATCTTTCTACTGAAAACGTATAAAGATTGATTGGTGATTATATTTTATAGAAACACATGGATGCCTCTTCCTTAAAAGAGGAACCTAAACCTTTGTGATTCTTTATCTGTTCTCAAGATTAAAAAAAAATAATAGTAAAATAGCAGAACCAGAATCCCTATGGAGAGCTCTTGGTTTAAGTATTTGTGTAACTCTTTTCTCAGTGTGAATTGTCGCCTTTACTGTCTCCTGCAATATCTAATCTCATCATATTTTACTTTCACCACACTTACAAATACTGTCATCAGAGAAAAGAGCCCTTGCTCTGGGGCCAAGCAAGTAAGGTGTCAATTATAGAGCGAGAAGAAGAAGAGATGTGACCTGGAAATTTAAACCCATTTTGCCTTTGTGATTTAGATAGATTCACTCAGTATGAAAAGAAGCCATGAGAAAAGAGCTACATTTTAATAATTTGCCATGTGTAGGAAATTTGTTACTAGTCATGACCTGCCACTAAAATGCAGTAGTCCTGGAAAATATCTTAGAGAATTATATATTTAGCTAACATGCTTTGAATTTTAGGAAAATAAAAGCAAGAGAGAAAATTATTAAGATAAATTGTATTTTTTTTTCTTGTTTTACTTTTGAGGATCACACTGAATTCAATATGCCTGTCTGTAGGCAATAACTGGGTTTTCTTTATATGTGTCTGATTTTACTGTTATGCTTATTATAAACAATTTACTGTAGGTGATAATCTTTATATGCCGAAGCAACATGAGAGCTAGGAGTGATATACAAAAAGTAATAATTACTCATGATTGACAATTTAAAGTTTAGGAAAATGTGAAAACTCAGTTTAATTAATATTAGATTTCTCTGATTCATTTGTAAACTGAATGCAGAGAAACTGAAAGAATTACAAAAGATGATGACTCAAATACTTTTTTACGTTCTGTGAAGGATATATTATTAGAATTATTTCTTTTATTTTTGAAATTATAGCTTAATTACATTATTTTTCTCTTTCTTTTCCTCCCTCCAAATACTATGATATATAATAATGCTCTCTTTCAAATTCATAGCCTCTATTTATATAAATTGTTACAAACAGACACACAAACACACACACCTATACCTACACCTACATTAATATCTACTTCTACATATATGTATACAGACACATATACACATATTCATATTTATACATACACATGCATACACACATGTTTCAGTGTTCCATCAACTTGTGTGTATATTTGTGTGTGTGTGTGTGTGTGTGTGTTTGTTCTTAAACACAAACTGCTAATTGTGTAATGTCACTTGCATGTATAATTTCCGGACTGCCATCTTATACTCTACAGTCAATTATTGTGTTACAATTGATCAAAATATGCAGATGTACAGTTCTGTCACAATGTCTACATTTATAAAACATCTCCCAATCTTAGACTTTGGCATTATTGTAGAAGTGGGCATGTAAAGTTGGTAAGAACCAGAGGAATGTTGGGCTTGTTGTGTGGTTTTACACATATGTAACATCATATGGTATACATATAAATTCCATCAACTTTCCTATCTAAACATGAGATGAACAAATATAACAATAGAAATTTTGGAGTGGACTGAGGAAAGTCCCCATGTAGATAACATTTTTAAAGCAGTCATTTTGATAAAGCTTTGTGTGTTTTCTGTGAGGTTTGAATGACAGAAACTGTCTACTGCCTAGAATTATCAGATTTTACTTCATGTTAAATAAGATAATGTTGAATTATTAATGCATTGGTGAGACTATCCTAACTACACTCATGGTGTTGGAAGTGACTCCTCAATCTACTAGAGAAAAGACACTCATCAATATCATCCAGATACAGGCTCTGCTGCTTTAACAGTGATCTACCAGTAAAAAAATTGTGCATAAGTTGTATGAGCACAAACAACCAAATTTTTCTTAAATTTAAGGTAAGTTTCATGAGATAAAAGCCATGAATGACACTGCTAAAATAGTCAGGAATCTGAAACTAGATAGATCATAGACTTATAGAAAACCTACTATATTCTCTTAACGGATCATAGCAAAAAAAAAAAAGACTCCTAGTGATACATTGTATACATATTAATAAGTACATCATTCAAGTTGCATCAGAAAACTCCATGCAGTACAATTAACATAGCGACCCACAATTGGGTAATGCACAGAGATGGATAAATTTTCCAGTACTCAGCTATATACACATTATCTTCTCCAAGGTCCTCTCCTCAGGTATCAGTGATGTAGGAATTTGATAAGGCAGAATTATTGCAAAAACAGCAGTCTGGACAACTCCAAGGGAAATGTGTCTTCCAAACACAACAGTATTATTATATACGTATCCTTACAGAGACTGTGACAATGTGCATAAGACTTGTACAGGTTCAAACAAATTCACAGAAATAGAAGGTGACCTGGACACAAAGATCCAGTCCTGATCAATAATCCATTTAGATATAACACTGTCTTTGAAAGAAAAAAAAACAATTTTTGCCAGTACAATATCACTGGGCAAACCAACTAACATTAAGGGGCAGGCCACATAGTTAGGTGTAGTTGTACACGCACAAAACAGAGTCCATGGCTTTGGTTTCTGGGATTTTGTTTTGTATTGTCTTGTCATTATTACTATTATTCTGTTGGTTTTGAATTTTATGGTTTTTAATTTTGATTTTTTAGATAGTAGGAGAGGGAGATAGAGAAGAAGAACATAATTTGTGTGAATAGAGTGGTGGAGAGTATCTGTGAGAAACTGGAAATGGTAAATAATTATCAAATTATGTTGTATAAAAATGTTAAAATAAAAATATATAAATAAAGTAGTAAAACTTTTAGTACACAATGGTTTTAGATTCAGAAGCTGGTAGAGAATCGAGGGCCAGTTATTTGCAGATGGACAGTCCTGTCAATGTGAGAGTCCGGAGGATATGTCAGAAGCGGATCCTTGAAAATAAGAGTTAAAGATTCTGTCTCTTTGTCCTAGCCAGAGCAATTAGGCAACACAAGGAGGTCAAAGGGATACAAATTGGAAAGGAAGAAGTCAAAATCTCACCATTTGCAGATGATATGATAGTATATTTAAGTGACCCCAAAACTTCCACCAGAGAACACCTAAACCTGATAATCAACTTTAGCAAAGTGGCTGGTTATAAAATCAACTCAAACAAATCAGTAGCCTTCCTCTACTCAAAAGATAAACTGGCTGAGAAAGAAATTATGGAAATGACACCATTCACAATAGTCACAGATAATATAAAATACCTTGATGTGAACCTAACCAAGCAAGTTAAAGATCTGTATGACAGGAACTTCAAGTCCCTGAAGAAAAAAATTGAAGCAGATCTCAGAAAATGGAAGGTTCTTCCATGCTCATGGATTGGAAGGATTAATATAGTAAAAATGGCTATTTTACCAAAAGCCATCTACAGATTTAATGCAATCCCCATCAAAATTCCTACTCAATTCTTCACAGAGATAGAGAGAGCAATCTTAAAATTCATTTGGAATAACAAAAAACCCAGGATAGCAAAAACTACTCTCAGCAATAAAAGAACTTCTGGGGGAATCACCATCCCTGACTTCAAGCTGTACTACAAAGCAATAGTGATAAAGACTGTGTGGTATTGGAACAGAGACAGGCAGGAGGATCAATGGAATAGAATAGAAGACCCAGAAATGAACCCCCCATACCTATGGTCACTTGATCTTTGACAAAGGAGCTAAAACCATCCAGTGGAAAAAAAACAGCATTTTCAACAAATGGCACTGGTCCAACTGGAGGTCAGCATGTAGAAGAATGCAAATTGATCCATACTTATCTCCTTGTACAAAGCTCAATTCCAAGTGGATCAAGGACCTCCACCTAAAACCAGCTACACTGAAACTAATAGAAGAGAAACTGGGGAAAAGCCTGGAACACATGGGCACAGGAGAAAAGTTCCTGAACAGAACACCAATGGCCTGTGCTCTAAGACCAAGAATTGACAAATGGGACTTCATAAAACTGCAAAGCTTCTTTAAAGCAAAGGACACAGTCAATAGGACAAAGCAGCAACCAACAGATTGGAAAAAGATCTTCACCAACCCTACATCTGACAAAGGGCTAATATCCAAGGTATACAAATAACTGAAGAAATTAGACTCTAGACAATCAAAGAACCCTATTAAAAAACAGAGCACAGAGCTGAACAAAGAATTCTCAACTGAGGAAGCTCGAATGGTTGAGAAGCACCTAAAGAAGTGTTCGGCATCCCTAGTCATCAGGGAAGTGCAAATGAAAACAACACTGAGATTCCACCTGACACCAGTCAGAATGGCTAAGATGAAAAACACAGGTGACAGCAGATGTTGGTAAGGATGTGGAGAAAGAGGAACACTCCTCCACTGATGGTGGGAATGTAAACTGGTACAACCACTATTGAAAGCAGTCTGGCAGTATCTCAGAAAACTGAACATAGTGTTACCTGAGGACCCAGCTATACCACTCCTGGGCATATACCCAAAAGATGTTTCAACATACAACAGGGACACATGCTCCACTATGTTCACAGCAGCCTTATTTATAATAGCCAGAAGTTGGAAAGAACCTAAATGCCCTTCAACAGAAGAATGGATGCAGAAAATGTGGTACATTTATACAATGGAGTACTACTCAGCTATTAAAAACAATGGGTTCATGAAATTCTTAGGCAAATGGATGGAGCTGAAAAGTATCATCTTGAGTAAGGTGACCCAATCTCAAAAGAACATACATGGTATGCACTCACTGATAAGTGGATATTAGCCCAAAAGCTCATGATATCTAAGACACAATGTATAGACCACATAAAACTCACATAGAAGAAGGAAGACCAAAGTGTGGGTGCTTTGGTCCTTTCTAAAAGGAGTATCAAAAGTTTCAACCAGAGCTCCCAAAGTCTAAACCCCCAGCCAGAAAGCACAAAGGGAGGGACTCATGTCTCCACCTGTATAGGTAATTGAGGCTAACCTTGTCAGACTTCAGTCGAAGTGGGGTGCCATGGTCCCTGAAAGTTTGGATCCCCTACTGTATGGGAATTCGAGAGCAGGGAGATAGGACTGGGAGGATGTTTGGAGCACACCCTCATAAAAATAGGAGGAGGGGGTATTGGATAAGGGGATTTGGGGGAGAATGGGAGAGGAGATAACATTGAAAGGTAAATATGTATAATATTCAAAAAATAAAAACACAGATAAAGACTCTAAAAAAGAGAGAGAGAGAGAGTTTACTCATTTTAAATTATTTTCAAAAGTTTCTAGGAGTTGCTAATTGGCTAAGATCCTATTTTAAGCTCTCCACAAAAGAATTTAAATCTCTGTTCAATATTCTCAAGAGAGATGTAAATCCTAATTTTCCTCAACAATTAATTGACAAAAGAGAAGTAATCTCACAAAAAGTAAAAGAAGCTATTACTAATCGATATATTACATAGTCTGATTAGTTGTCGGCGGTGCTATAACAGTCCTTTGACAAAAGATTATTAATAAAGATTTATATTTCTTTAAATAGGGTCTTCATGACTCTTTGAGTGTGGAAGGAACAACTGTTGGCCCTTCTGACCTGATTTTACAAGAACTCTGAAAAATTGGCTTTAAAAACAAAAGAGGGTGAACAGTTCCCCCCCAGAAGGAGTCCTCCTGAAATACTCTCCATCATGCCTTGTTCACTTTTAACTCTCTAAAACTGAGAGCTCATGGCAAATCTGCTGCTGACTACCTCTGGCACCACCGAGACCAGCAAAAACTTTACTACATTTATGGGGAAGGACTCTCTTGGAATGGCCCAGACCCAATTCCCTTACAGGGCCGAGGATTGATATGCCTGTTTGATACCATAGAAGGCACAGCTAACTGGCTACCAAAAAGATTAATGAAATAAATAGATACCCCCACAAAGCCAGGCTCAATCTTAAATAAGATGAATAACAATTGACATCCAGGGAAGAGAAATCTCCCTGAGAATGCCCTTCTTTTTCCTTTCCAGGTAAGAATGAATCACCCATGATGTCTGCTGTTAGAAGTTCTAATCCAGAAGCTGGCCTCTGAACTTATACTACTTGGACCTTTGAAGGGGCACTGACAAGAACATCAAACAGCTAGAAATTGACATCACTAATCTGGAGAAATCCCTCGTTTCACTGTCTGAAGAGATCTCCTAAAATCGCAAAGATCCTTATTGGGCTTGATTTTCTCTCTTACAATAGAAAAGGCTGTGTACAGCTCTTGACTGTGTACAGCCCTTAAAGAAGAATGTTGCCTTTACATAGACAAGACAGGGAAGGTTAAAGAGAGCATGAAATAGGTCAATGAAGGCCCTGAGATAAATCAGAGAGAGAAAGAGACAGATGAATGCTGGTACAAGAATTGGTTTTCACCCTTTCCAAGATTGTCAACCCTACTTCCTTATTTGGGTTCTTTTTGCTTATTTCTGCTGGTCCCTGTGCCTCTAACAGGCTGACTAACTCTGAAGCAACAGATAAATAATCTGGTAGCAAAACCTATTCAGATACACTATCAGAAGTTAGCTATGGAGGACCATGAGACTCAAGATGAGGTTGTTACTTTATACAGGGTGTTCCCAAAACCCATCTCTACCCAACCTAAAAGGGGGGAATTCTGCCCCTAGGCCAAGCAGAGAGGGGCCACCCAGAACCCCCTCTGATTGGCGATCTGAATTCTTGCTTAGGCTGTGAGGCTAAGCACTGCAAGGGAATATAAATAAAAGATGATGATATCTCTCTGGGTTCCCTGAGGGACAAGCCTGACTGCATAGGGGTTGATGTCAAAAGTATCTCCTCTCCAGGAAAAAGACATCAGGATGGGTATGGCCCTCATGCCTCACTGGACAATGACAGGGAGACCAGAGTCATTACAAGGTTCCCTTCAAGTACTGGAGGTCAGGCCTCTATCCCCGCCTTCGCAAGATTAGAATTGCCACAGCCCTTCTATACTTGAGAAGGGAGCAGATGTCAGGGGCAGCCTTGCTTACACACTGAAGGCCTAAACTCGGCCATAGGCCTGTCATACATGTATACTAACACCAAGTCTTGGGTCTCAATGGAAAAACATTGAAACAGATGGCTATAAGCTATTGTAAACAGGCACCTTTTGTGGAAATTTACAAGCCTGAGTAGTCATAGAACTTGTAAATAGGTAGCCTTGGCAGACAATACCAATTTAGATAAGGACAAGTGAGTCATAGGCAGAGTCATAGTGACTTGTCCCCTGAACCTTCACCCAGAAGATACCCGGTTCTGAAAGATACCTGTATTCCCACTGAACACCCACACTCCAGTGTCATCCCCTTCCCCACATCTTGCCTTTCTGTGTTTATAACCCCTGTGTGAATGAATTATGATTTGAGAAAAAATAAATAAATTATTTAAAAGAGAAAGATATTTTCTCCTCTAGACAATGTGGTTTAAAATTTGTCCACATGGATCTAATTTTTCAAATCACTTCAGAAAATATGTTAAGAAACATTTAAAAAATGACAGGGGAGCTGAACAATTCCTATTTCAGAGAAAGTTACAGTTTCTGAAGTAAGATCAAGAAAATAGGCAGACATAACTGTAGAATATGGTAAACAATTCCCTCTTGGTAAGGAAATAAATAGGGGAGTAGAGAAAAAGATATGATTCCTGAATTATAGATCTCAGGAAGCCAGCAGGCTTAACTATGAGCATCAATACATAGTTACTTATGGGGAAAGGCTTTGATATGTGTAAGTTCTGATCTCAGTACAGGCATATCTAACCTGACTATTTTTGTATCATCTTAGTTGTGTATTATTTTCTTTCAAAATCTGGCTTTAGGCTGATTTCTTTACATTTTAATGTGGGATTTTTTTTCTCAAAACAGGTATGATGACTCAGATCTGTATTCTTAGTAGACATGAAATGTCAGGCCTTTGAGCCAGGAGAATTGCTATTAGTTCAGTTCAGGGCTATCTAGGTCTTTGTCTTGAGTTCTGGGCTGGTATGGGCTTCAATGAGAGACACTGTCTTTAAGTTCCAAAATGAACAATAAACTAACAAAGAATAACCATAAGATCACAAGAATTCTTTTCTTATTTACAGAATAGGCCTCAAGCAAGCTACTTATACTCACATCAAAAGGGTTTTGGTCCATCTGTGATACAAAAGAGTTGGGATATATCTTAGAGGTAAGAAAATTGTCAAGTATTCATGAGGCTCTAGGTTCAGGCCCCAGTCTTCTCTCTTTCTCTCTCTCTCTCTCTCTCTCTCTCTCTCTCTCTCTCTCTCTCTCTCTCTCTCTCTCTCTCTCTCTTTCAGGCACACATACAGGCACATGCACACACACCTGCATCACAACACACATACTCATGTGAATTCATACACACATACACACACACACATACACAAAAGACCACTGTTCAAGCTATTTGTAAAAATAATTAGCCATCTTACTAATATCTTTCAGAATAGGACAACATGTTGGTACTCATATCACAAAGATGGTCTGCACTCTGGGAAGTGATCTCTGTACATATCAGAAAGTGACCAAACCATTTGTATCATAGAATGATGACTTAGACATGTGTTCATACATGGCATGGATACATGGGAATCATCTGGATATATCTGGCTCTTTTTATCTGCATATTCCATGCCTAGCATCTCTTATCATTGACAGACTATATGTTTAGGACAATCTCTTAAATCTATGCCTATTTCTAATTTCTGACTTTTTGTGGAGTGTGAAGTCTCATGCATTTTTTTTGGCTTTTTAGTTTCTATTTAGTTTTATTAATTATTTTATTTATATTTCAAATATTGTCTCCCTTCCTGGTACCCCCTGGATGAGCATCCTCCACCTCCCCCATCCCCTTCACATCTAAGAAGGTGCTGCCACACCCATTCCTCCCTTACTGCACTAGCATTCTCCTTCTCTGGAACATTAAGCTACTGGAAGCAAAGCACATCCACTCCCAATAAGGCCGGAAAAGGCAGTCCTCTGCTACACATATAGCAGGGGCAATGGATCAGACCGTATGTATTCTTTGGATGGTGGCTTAGTCCCTGGCAACTCTGAAGGTTCCAGTTAATTGATACTGTTGTTCTTCCTGTGTGTTTGCAATCCCTTTCAGATCCTTCCATCCTTCCACTAACTCTTCCATAGTGGTCCCCAGGCTAAGTTCAATGGTTTTCTCTAAGTATCTCCATCTGTCTTAGTCAGGTGCTGGCAGAGCCTCTCAGAAGACAGCCATACCAGGCTCCTATCTGTAAACACATCTTGAGATCTGGAATAGTGTTGGGGTTTGGTGTCTGTCCATGGTATGGGTCTGAAGAAGGGGTAGTCTCTGGATGACCTTTCCTTCAGTCTCTGCTCCATTTTTTTGTCACTGCATTTCCTTTAGACAGGAAAAATTCTATGTTAAAACTTTTGAGATGGGTAGGTGACTCCTATCCCTCAACTGGGGTTCATGTCTTTCTACTGGAGATGGTCTCTTCAGGTTCTATTACACTGCTTTTTGGCTAATATCATTCTCGTTGGGTCCTGGGAATCTCCTGCATCTCTGCTCTCTGGGACTTTCTAGAGGTTCTCGAGTTCTCCACCCCACACTACTGTATATTTCTATCAATTCTCCTGGCCCTCTGAGATTCTCTCCTGTTTCCTCCTCATACCTGTTCTTATTCCCCCTTTTCCCTCTTTCTCCCCTCTCTCACCCAGGATCCTCTCTCACCCTTGTTCCCATGATTATTTTGTTCCCCCTTCTAAGTGCGATTGAAGAATCCTGGTATAATTTATTGTTGGCTTGTAGAAGAATGCAAATAGCTCCACATTTATCTCTTTGAACCAAGCTCAAGTCCAAGTGGATCAATGACCGACACATAAAACCAGACACACTGAATCTAATAGAAGAGAAAGTGAGAAAGAGTATCAAACTCATTGGCACAGGGGGAAATTTCTCGAACAGAATACAAATGGCTCAGGCTCTAAGATCAAAAATTGACAAATGGGACATCATGAAACTGAAAAGCTTCTGTAAGACAAAGGACATTGTCAATAGGACAAAACAGCAAACTACAGATTGGAAAAAAAAATCTTCACTAACCCTACATCTGATAAATGGCTAAAATCCTAAATATACAAAGAGCTCAAGAAGTTAGACTCCAGAAAACCAAATAACCCATTTTAAAAATGGGCTACAGAGCTTAACAGAGAATTCTCAACTGAGAAATCTCAAATGGTTGAGAAGTACTTAAAGCAATGTTCAAAGTCCTTAGTCATCAGAGAAATGCAAATCAAAATGACGCTGAGATTCCACTTACACCAATCAGAATGGGTAAGATCAAAAACGCAGGTGACAGCAGATGTTGGTTGAGGATGTGGAGAAAGAGGAACTCTCCTCCATTGCTGGTGGAATTGCAAAGTGGTACAACCAATCTGGAAAGCAATCTGGTGGTTCCTCAGAAAATCTGAATTAGATCTACCTAAAAAAACCAGCTTTACCACTCCTGGGCCTATAACCAAAAGATACTCCAACATATAACAAGGATACATGTTCCACTATGTTCATAGCAGCCGTACTTATAATAACCAGAAACTAGAAACAATCCAGATGTCCCTCAACCAAAGAAAGGATATAGAAAATATGATTTTATTTCCGCAATGGAATACTATCCAGCTATTAAAAATGAGGGCATCATGAATTTTGCATGCAAATGGATGAAACTAGAAAATACCTTCCTGAGTGAGGTAGTCCAGTCCCAAAAGGACATACATGGTATGTACCCACTGACAATTAGACATTATCCAACAAGTTCAGAATACCCATGATACAACTCATAGACCATATGAAGCCTAACAAGAAATCTCATATATTTTAAAGTAAGAGATTCCTATTTATGGGAGACCAGATGTGGGCTGGCAGTGCAGAGCAGTTTTGCATACAAAGAAGCAAGGAAGTATAGAGTCATAGAGACCAGACAAGCTCATCTGAGGCAAAGGTAACTATTCTAAGCTTCACATCAAGTCATTCTTCTTGGCATCTGCTATGTAATGATAGTTCATGTTAGGTTGAAAAATAGTCATACATTATATATGCAAATGCTAATGGTTTATGTCAATTAATGTTTCATTTATATCTTCCTCTTGACATGAATCTGATTCATTACAGGTCCATGGCTGCTAATTTACCATGTAGTAGAATTGCCAAACAGGTTAATTTTTCTGTGACTATGAGCAATTTTAGCACTTCATTTTGCCAGTTTTTTCTCCTTCCTAACACAAGAATAGCATTAATACAAGAGCTAGGGAACATTTTATCATGTCTCTTTTATGTGCTAAGTGATTCCAGGAACTGCCAAGTGCACCTTAAAGGACAGTACTGTGTCAATTTCCATAATCACTGTCCCCTCTCTCTCACAGACATCTGCCAAAAAGCTTCAACTTAGTACTGAATGTCTCTTGATTTTAAACCTTTTGAGAGAATCCCCAACTTCTCATATGAATCAGTTCGTTAAATTTTTAGATGTTTTAATAAGTTTGAAAAAGTCACCTTCTCTACTTTAAATATCATTTTTAGGTAATGACTTTTAAATTTTTAATTGTAAAAATATCTCCTATGCTTTATGTGTCACATTATATTCCCTTGACTTATATATTCATAACATTACAGAAATTTTCCAACATATTTATGGGCACCACCTTCACTACAACTTTTACAGGTAAGAGTACTACTTACTTTTATTTATCCATTGCAACATTATTCTTCTCTTTAAGTACTTTCTGAAAATTCACTTATAAAATATTGTCTGAACATTCCTACAGTGTTGCCATTATTACTAAAAATTTGTGGCCAACAACTTGAATAAAAGCAAATTTTTGTATGCAATGTAATACATAAATTTCTAAACACATAAGTAAACTAAGATCTCTGTAACAGAATTCCCTTTTATTTTGTATGTACACTTTGTGTGCATGGGACTCTTGATATCCTGGAGGTATTGTTGGAAATACATTTTCTCAAATTTCTCAGTTGTACAGCATCCTGTCATTTTTATCTTCATCTCCTTACATGGGTCCTTAAAGTATCTATCTCCAAGACGTTCTACCTCCTTAATTGGGCCCCTCACTTGGGTTATGTCCTATACAGCTCCCTTTCTTTTGAATTTTCTTTATTATTTATGTGCCAATCTATAGAAACTACAGATGTAGCTCAGCATTCATGATCATTAAAATCATGGTTTGTTTTAAGAAAATAAGGACCAAACAATGACCTATAGTTAGTTTTTCTTTTCTTTTTTCTCCAGCATTAACATTGGATTTGTTTTTCGTTAACATTTACTGTCTGTCATTGCATAGATCCACATTCTTAATATCTTAATCACCACAAGACATCTATTGTATGTCTAGTGTTCATTTCCAGTGTTTTTTGATAAAAGTTATTTATATATTCTACATGACCCTAGAGGCAACACTTTTAATACATCTAATATTTAGAGAGATCCTTAATCCAGGTTCATAGGCTTTCTTGTCTTACTTCTATCTAGAACCTCTTCTAGTAATTATTGCTAAGAACTGGTACAGTGATTTTAAATAATTTTATCATTCTTTATGTGCTATATTTATTTATGACTTGTTTATTCTGAAGATTTTCTTAGCAAAAAGATATCCTTTCGAATTGTACTGTTACCAAAGAAATAGATGTAGAATAGTGTATGTGTACGTGTGTGTGTGTGTATGTGTGTGTGTGTGTATGTGTGATGTATGTATGTGTATATGTGTACATTATATATGTGTACATATTCTTAGAGTTCTCAAGATTGTCCAGTGTCAGTACTAGCAATGAAATTATCCTGAAAGTGTTCTTCTATCTCATCTAACAAAAGAACACTTTAGTTAAATGTATTATAACAACTTTTAGGTTTGAACTGCCATCATTCCAACAGTATAAGCCAGCATATATTTTAATATAAAATTGTATTTGATTATGAAATGAAATAAGTACCACCATCCTATGGTTTGAGGTTATTTATGTATGTGAAAATAGAATTTATAACTCTACTGACATAGACAGTAAATGATAGTGAGGAAACAAATTGAATAGTTATGCTGAATAAAAAAAAAATCTAACTACAAGATCCATGTTTGCTTCTTGTTTTTTTTTTTTAAAGACCGTGGCTTTAATGGCCATGAATGTTTTAATAACTAACCATTGTCATAACTTAGCATTGTCTACCAAATACAACAAGGTTTCTTACTAACTAGATATCTTTGTTCTTATTTTTGCATTCATAATCTCTTTTCAACACTGACAACCTTCACAAGGTTGTTCAGAGTTTGCCTGAAGCCATGTGAATAGTATGAAACAAAAGAATTATTCCTCCACTGTCAAAGTTAGCAGGCTAATATAGAAATGAAACTGCTGATTCCAAGGAGCCCCTTTCATTGATAAATGTAAATATCGCGTGCATTATTCTTAACCTTGCCTTTGAGACAGAGCCTTAGGTAACCCAGACTTCCTTTGCATTTACTATACATACAAGGATGACTTTGAACTTCTGATCCTTCTGCATCAATGTGCTGAAATGTGAGGGTGTCTCCACTATACATAGTTTATGAATTTATCAGGATAGCACATAGGATCTTGTACTTACTGCTTGCCAAGAAACACTTTATCTACCTCCCTAGGTTAAAGCCCTAGATCCTCTTCCAAAATTTTTTCTTCTCTTGATGAAAGTTTAAAAGTGTCTTCTTTCTCTCAATTATCTGCACACTTCACATTAATAAGGAAAATTTAAAACATAATCATAAAAGAACTAGGGGCAAGTAGCAGTACAGTAAAGTGTCTGTCACTGAAGCAAAATATTAATATGTACAGAGAAATGCCATTGACCAATCAAAGTTTCCCACTTGGATGTGCAAATATACTCATATGGTAATAAGTATTGATTTATAAATTTATCATATTTTGGGTTGAATAAAATATAATAAAATATTAATTATCAATTTATATTACAGTTTAGAATATGGAAATATATTCAGTTCTAAAATTCATACATTATGAACATAAAGCTAATATTATATTCAGGAATATTCATTATTATTTTAAAGTGGGTGATTTTTATTGTAGGATGCCAAGTACAAACTATTATATGTAATTCAATTTTATGCTGTTGTATTATCATTGGTAACAGGGTTTGAGTTGCAAATAATAATACTCAACAACATTTGTTGAAAGAAATTCCATTACTCTCAAGAAGTGCACTAAAAATAACGTACCCCTTCAACTTTTTTCTTTATTAAGAAAAACACAGTATTTTTAAAAAAAAAAAAAAAAAACAAAGAACTTCTCTGCTTCAGTTCCTGCCTCCAGGTATTGGGGTGACTTTTCTTAATGATGAACTGAATCTCTAAGCTGCATAACACTTTTCCTCTTCCAGTTTGATTTGGTCATGATGTTTACCACAGCAACAGAGAGGAAAACTACAACAAAATGGTTATGGGGAATATAGACGCTGCTATCATGAATGGACCTGACCATGGTATTTTCATGCCATGGGCTATATTGGGGTCAAAGAGTATTTTGGAGGTATATTGGGGTCAAAGGTGGGGTATTTTGGAACTTTGAATTGGAAATTCCATTTTACGCTCAGAACTTAATGAGATTTTCTAGTTATTTAGAAGACAATAGTGAAATATTCACAGACAATTGAGGCCTGGCTTGTGAAGTTTTAGTGGTAAGTAGAAGGGTTCTATAATGACTACAACATGGCCGTTCTTGTTACCATAAGAACTGTTAAACAAGACTCTATATTCTTAAATTGTGGTTATTTCGAGGCTGAAAATTCAATTTTGATTTACAAGAAGTAACATCATTGGATGGAAATTTTTGGTTCTCTGGGGCAATAGAAGGTAGTTAGCTAAAGTTGAAAGATCAGCTACGCTTAATAAGAAACTATCATAGTTGAGATGAAACCTCAGTATCAGTACACCGAAGTTGTAGTCAAGAAGGTACCTAGGCAGTACCTCAAGTTTATAGTCAAATGTGGTGATGGGTTAGAATTGTCTGTGTTGTGTTTATTTAGGTGTCATGAAAGCCTGAGGACCGAAGGGTCCCAGGTCTCTGCCTAGTCCTGGAGATGCCCTCCCCCTGCCCCACCTCCTCAACCCAGTTAGTTGCAGATTTCCATTAATTTTCATGGCCATCTAGCCATATATCCTGTCCTTTCCCATTCCCTCTCCTTCCCAGTTCCCTCCCTCCATCTGCCTGATGACTATTCCCCCTTCTGAGCGAGATTCAAGCTTCCTCACTTGGGCCTTCTTGTTTAGCTTTTTCGGGTCTGTGGAGTATAACATGGTTCCTGTATTTTATGGCTAATATCCACTTATACGCGAGTACAAGTGCATGTTCTCCTCTGAGAGGATCCACCCTGCTGCTGACTCATGCAGATCCCCAAAGCCAAACAATAGATGGAGCTTGGGTACTCTTAGGGAAGAATAGGAGAAAGGATTTCAAGCCCGAAGGGAATAAGAACTCCACAGGAAGACCAACAGAGTCAACTAACCTGGACCCTTACGGCTCTTAGAATCTGAACCACCAAGCAAAGAACATACATGAACTGGACCTAGGCCTCCCCCCACATATGTAGCAGATGTGCAGCATCTGGGTCCCAAACAACTGGACAGGGGCAATTTCAAAAGCTGTTGCCTGTACGTGGAATAGGTTCTTCTAGCTGGGCTGCCTTGTCTAGCCTTAGTCGGAGAGGAATCACCTAGTGTCCTAGAGGCTTGAAGTGTCAGGGTGGGGAGGATGATACCTAGGGAGATCCCACCAGCTCAGAAGAGAAGGGGATAGGGGAAGGATTATGGGAGGGAGTGCCTGGGAGGGAGGGGGGCAGTGAACAGGATGTAAACAGATAAGGAAAAAAAAACTAAATAATAATAAAAAATAATTGTTAAAAAAAGAAAGATTATAAGCACAGAGGCAACTTTCAAAGAAGGCTTTTAAATTCCCTCCCTCCCTCCCTCCCTCCCTCCCTCCCTCCCTCCCT
>NW_021620961.1:4407717-4502965 GCF_004785775.1 Grammomys surdaster
TCCCTCCCTCCCTCCCTCCCTCCCTCCCTCCCTCCCTGCCTCCCTTCTTTCTTTCTATCTTTCTTTCTTTCTTACTTTCTTTCTAAATATCCTGTACTTTCCAAATAGAACTACGGGAGTAGAGAAGAGCACTTGCTAAGACTCAATAGTTTATTCTGAGATCATTTCCTTTAGGTTGCAAATTTCTGCTGTTCTTTTTAAGCATGATTTTCAAGCTTTGTGATTTTACTTTTAAATGAAAACTCCTTGCTCTTTTTGACATGCTGTTACCTTAGAATATCACACACTCTATTCAGACTATGAGTGCCTGCTTCCTTCCCAGCTTCCTTTTACTTACCTTTTTCCTTTTTTCCCTGAAGGCATTTTCTTGAAATGCAGTGCTTTGCTATGAAACCATGAAGTTTAAAAATTCTTTGTTCCCATGATCTTATTTCTTTGATTCCTCCCCCACCCTTCCAAACACGTTTTAAGCAGTTTTTGCATGGCTGTAAAACATACATTTAAATAACTTCCTCTTCTTGAACTTTTTGGATTATACAATGTAATTGACCTCTACACAACCAAGAAATCTTTCCGGCTTATTTGTAGTTCTATTTGTCACCATCCACTATCAAGGTAGTTAAACATCCTCTAGAGACTACCTCTAAATACTATAAGTGAGGAATGATTTCAGTTCAAAATAGTTTAGCATGGGACATAGACGTATACCTAGCTCTTCTTCTTGGAGTGGATGGATATATGATTGCTAATCAATTTAAATAAGTTCAGTAATTTTATAAATATTAGATCGCACCATGGTTTTACCATTAAAAGCTAATACTTTACATGACTTTCACTAATTTTTTTAAAATATTGATAATGGTCTCTAAAAATAGAGCAGCATAACGGTGTACTGATCTTCCTGAGGACAGAAGGCCATCCTCAAAACCCAAGTCTCTCAGTTTACCTTTACCTACAGCTCTACTGTGACTCAATGCTTCTAGTGTCTATAGGTACTTGCACTGTCACATGCAGACATTTATACCAGTATAATTAAATATGGTTACATACATCTTTAAAATGAATAAATATTGGAAATATATTTGGAAGCAAAGAAAAAATCAATAAAAAGGTTACTTTATATAAGTATTTTATATTTAAAATCGAGTACTGTGTTAAATAATCTTGTATTTATAGTTTTTTTTAAAAAAAGTTAAATCTTTTTTTTTTATTGGATGTTTTATTTACATTTCCTATGTTGTCCCCTTACCCCATCCCCCACCCACACCCGAACCCCCAAACCCCTCACCCCTCCTCCTTCTTCTCTGTGGATGTAACCTCTATCTAAGGTATTTATAGTTTTTATGTACTTATGTAAAATAAATACATTTTAAAGAGAATATATTTGAACATAACAAAAATTGAAATGCCTTTTTTCTCTTCTCACAAAAGAATGGATATTACAAAAATAAAATTTTGAAAAAGATTTATAAAACATTGGACTAATATTGCTTTGTAGTTTCTAAATTTCATAAAATAAAAGAATTACAGGTGTACATAACTGGTATAGTTTTTAACTGCTCTCCATACACTGAAAAGAAAAAAAAATTGACTGTAAACTTGTTCCCAATTGGTCTTTGGAACTGGAAGGAACTAAGGCTCAAGTCCATATTGTTTTAATGAACAATGATGTGTGAAATGAATCATAGCCTTGTCAACAAGATAATGGTGAATTATAGCGTATTCATGGAGGAATGGGTGTATGACAAGCACATTAAGCATTTTGTAAAAGATGCCAGTGAGTTTCTATCTGAAACAAAGGAGATGAAAGCAATCTATAGCTTTAGGGCACATTATGAACACAGTGAATTCCAGTTCTGAAGATGCCTTGCAGGAAGAGAGCATTTTGTTGATATTCTACTGGTTTTATAGCAGATTTACTATGATCTAACAGTTAATGCAAATTCATTTTTTAAGAGTTGTTGGTCACAAGTCATCATGTGCATTTCAGGCTAAAGTAGAATCATAGGGAGCTCTGTATCTTATTATGAAAGCTCCAGAGAAGAATTACGTTTTCATTATTCTTTTATAAATTTTTGGCAAAATTCAGATTTCAGTGCTTAATGGTCTGATATTAGCCTCCTTTGTTAGATTCCTAATGAGTATTTTTCTGAATGACTCTATTTTTTTCTTTTTCTTTCCTTCTTCAAACAGTAAAATGAGTTATATCCCTCTCCTGTAGCATGGCCTGCTTCTCTACCATCTGCCCTTCTCATTATCATCCTCTTTCTTCTCTTCATTTTTCATTCTCTCAGACTTAGCCAAGATACATGTCTTCATATAATTAGATCGAACCAATCATTATAGACCACTTCCTAAAGGTCTGTCCCGTTACATGTAAGAACTCCTTTATTGCCATGCAACAGCTTATATCAAGTCCAAATATTAGAATTTGGACATTTTGGGAGGTATATGCTATTATGCCTATTAAATTTTTGGCATCATTTCCTTTATCCAAAGAAACTTTTTGCAAAGGCTGAGAACACAGACTGAAAAGTTTAAATAATATAATTTGTTTTATTTACTTTAGAGCCCTAGTTTTTGAGAATTAGGTTTAAGAAATTGTGGTTCTTGTTTGTTTCCAAATAACTAAGTTCATGCTTTATCCCAAGTGATAAATGTATTTTCTCCGTGAGTGTTTCTCTATGGGTACAAAATTCTTAGACAGTCTACTCTAATTGAATTAGGATATATGCTGCTGCAATTATTCTAATACAGTCCACTTCTTTGAAGGACATATTATGGAATATAATCTCTTTCTGAGGTGCTCCATATCAGGGTTTTGATAGGAATGCTGATGATGATCCCGTGAAGCCCACAGTATTCTGTGAAGCTGGAAGCATTCATGAGGCAGGTTAAATGATTCAGTGAGTAAAAGACAATTGTTGCCAAGCCTGATGCCCTGAATTGAAACTCCAGAACTCTCAAAGCACTGACTGAATCTGACTCCAGCTAGATGTCCTATGATAACTATATGTGCACTGTGGTTTGCATGCTCATATAAATATCCATGCAAATGTACACACACATACATACACACACATACACAAAACACACAAAAATAAATAAACAAATTAATAAGTAAATAAGTAATTATAAATGCCATAGAAAGTCAAGAACAAATTGCTTTAAGAATAATCACAAATATTTCTAATCAGATAAATCCAGCAGTTCACTGTGCTGCCCACTGTCCTATGTGAAGAATCTCAGCACCGTAAACATCGTGTACAGTGCAAACTTCATACTAGAATTATGTCATTATTTACCCCTTAGATAATTATTTTAGTATATATGTTGCCAAATTTTAACATTATGGTTTGTTTTGGAGAAAACGTACAAATATAATAATAGTAATGTTTGAATACATATATTTATACATTTATAACTCGTATGTTTAGGATCTTTATATTATAACGGATCTAAATCTCATATATGCACATAAAAATCTACTTATTAATAGATATCATATAGCTAGCCCATAAAAAGTGTAGTAGTGAAATAATTATATGACTTATGGTGTTTAGTTATTACTTTAAAGCAGTCACCATGAGTTGAAGCATCACATAAGGAAACTGGAAATGTCATTGTAATGAGGTTATGTCATGATTTCTGTAAGCTTCATGCTAAGCAGATACAGAAAAGTAGCAGCAGCTCAATTAAGGAAAATAATTGCAAATACTTTCTGGAAGAAATAACACTAATGGAAATGTGTTCCTTCTGAATCTGAGAATAAAGATATGCATTACTTCCTTTCTTAGAACTAGACTGAGTATTATATTCTGTTTAAACCTGAAGCAGTGTGGAAGGATCTGGAAGTTAGGATATTGAGGCAATGTGTAAGAGATGGAAATATCCTTAAACAGCCAGTAAAACAGAGGTATAGTCATTTCCCTCCTCTTCAAAATTTGCTATGCTCTCTGTAATATTTGAACTGCATATCAGAAGAAATGGTTAACCTTGTAAAGCTAGTAAAATTCTCTGCAAGTAAAATTCTATCAGGGAAACAGCTGTATGCATGTTTTCCTAAATTACAGCCAGCAAATAAATTACTGATTGATAAAGATAGTACCTTGGAATGTTTAGGGAGTAACAAATTGTATCAACAAAACCAAACTATTGAAACTAATGAGGCCTGACAACCTGTCCATTGTTTTGTTTTGTTTTCCAGATTCTTAAATAATTTGTCTCATTTGGACAGATTCATTAGAAGTATTCTTTTAGCTTTATTTTTTATTACATAGGAAATTCAAGGCAGAGAATTTTAAGTGGCTGTTTCTAAAGACAGTATCTTTTGAGATGCAGATGCATAGGTACATATCTGGCCACTCACTACATACAGTTTACTTCTAAAGCTGTATTTGAATTTGTAGACAGACCACAGGAACAGCAATGGAACAATGTCTGAAAGAACCTAGAAGTGGAGAGCATAGAATCAGTTAAAGAGATTAGATATGAAAATCAGACTAAAATAGAATGACAACTACTAAAAAAACTTTATTGAACATACTTATTTTTGTGTCATTTTTGCTTATAAAAGTGACTATATTTAATTTTTTGAGTTTTTTTCTTCCCATAGTTGACTTCAAACATTTCATGAGTAATTTTTAATTTAGGCCATCTTTATAAATCAACATTCAGTTGTAAGCATGGCAATTTTCAGAGAGTAGATGCGAAATAGTTTTAAATGGGTACCTTCCCTAATATTTTTGATTCTAAATATGTCTGATACACAGTTCTGTGCAGTAAAATGATGTAAACCTAAGAAATACCTTCTGGAAAAAATTGTAATGCTTTGTGAAACACAAAACATCCAAGAGTGGGAAACATCAGGTACTTGACAAAAATTAAAACTATGTTTCTAAGGCACATTAGTACATGTTGAGAGAACTCACTTACCCAGTTAAGAGTACATTTTCCAAATATTTTTACTTTAAAACATCAACAAATGTCTTTACTAAGAAGCACATTTTCTTATTTCATCGTACTCCTGCATGGACATAATAAACAATACATAACACCTGTTCTAAGGTATGTTGGCTCCAGATGGTCTGTCCTAAGGTTTATGGTGCTGAACTCCGGATCTAAACTGCACATTGCAAAAATCAAAACCCTGTTTTAAAAGGGAAAATGTAATATATATTGTCCTAACTCCTCAGAGTCCTTGTCTTGCATTCTTATAAAATGGAATGGCCATCTGTCTGAAGAATTCAAGTCACTCCCATGCTTTAGAACAGAATCTCATTTATGTTTCTTACCAATAACTCTCTAGGATATATAAATCATAATTTCCTTAGAAGTGTATTAACATATCACATTCCTTAAAAACCTTTACTTAGAATCTGAGATTCCCAATGCTATTGACAAAAAAATATATTAAACAATGCTATTTCTACATATATGCCTCCCAAATTCTATTTCTCAATTGTTTCATTAAAAATTAATACATACATTTTTAGTCTTTCTGTAATTAAGAGTTCCAAGTGATATCTAATACATTTAAAAATGTTATTTCTGTGAAGCTACTTTAGCTATAATTTATCATATGCTCTCAAACCTACCCTTTAACAACACAAAATTGATAAAAACTCTTCCAGAAATAATTTTTATTTGAAATGGACTATTGCTATTTACTTTCCTGGTGAATATAATGTGTATCTTATTTCCATGTACCAAAATTCTGAAAGCCAGATTTTTCTAATGCTATACTAAATCAATTTTATATTCATATTTTATATTCTTAGTATTTCCAAGTATTCCATTTTAAGTTTATGTCCTGTACATTTAAATTTATTAAATATATTATTTAAATCATGATGCTTTGACAAGAGGAAAGTACTTCAAGTATTAAGCATTTTAACATTTGTTTTTACTGTTCCCTACTGAAACTTCAGTTACAAGCATCTGTGATGTTCATGTATGCACTGGGTTGCAAACTGGTCCTCTTCAAGAAAAATAAGTATTCTAACAGCTTAAGTGTTATTGATATCTTTTTCTCCATACAACTTTCCAATATTCTTGTTTAAGTAATATTTTTCAGTATCAAAGTTATAACCTAAACTTAACATATCTCTTGGTTAAAGTCTGAGTATACTTGTAATCTTACAGATGGCCTACAAAAACAAAAATTAACATCCAGAAGAGTTACTGCTGTTAAATTTAACCTTACAAATTGCTGATGAAGTTATAATGAAAAATTGTTATGTACTCTTGGCAACAGCAATAATTTTGAGTTCATTAATTTGAGTTTGTTTTTTCAGAAAATACTGTCCTCTCTGGCAGTGTTTAATTAAATAGGGAATCAAAAGATAACCTAGAAAGTATGTAGATAGGCAGACAGATTAACCAAGTCAAGTCACTCTATTAATGGAGTTACAAGAGTCATAGCCAGATCACACTTTGGAACGATCCTTTGAACATTCTGTAGAATTTTGTCTTACTGTGAGTTTTTCCATTACATATTGTTATGTAAAAGAATGAAAGGCATCAGAATAAGTAAAAGGGATTGTTTTAATTGTTTTGTCCATTAGAACTGAGCATTCTAATTTTTCTGCTACTTTTATAAAATTACTGGCTTGATAGAAATGGTACATAATTGCTTTCTAAATAAAGAAGTAACAACATGGGTTTCTCATCTAATGAAATGTATTTGCTTGGACATAATTGTTTTCAAGAAGTTTTATAATAAAAAGAACTAAAAAATAAGTGTGATTTTTCTGCTTCTGAATTTCAAACTTTTTCTTATTGTTATTAGTTGAACCATTTCAGAAATGTATTTATTCACTTAATATACTTAATTTATATGCACACAGATTTATTCTGTCAAGATTGGAACTACTTCTAAAAGGAAGCAACAAAATGCACCAAGGTATTAAAATTGCATGTGATTAATTTTCCAGAAGTAGAGAGTGGAATGTTGTCTCTGGAAGGCAGCAGAGAATATGAAGAAATCGTTCAAACAACATGAGGATATATCTTCAAGGGAGGATTAAGTCAGAGTTTTATCTCACGGACTTCATGGAAACATCTTCCCTATTTAAAATAAGTAAGGTTTTCTATTTTAAAAGCTTGGAGAAGTAATGTCAAAAATTGTTCTAGTAGAGCAAAGGGTTGCTAGAATCTATCAGTATGTTCCTGAATCTATAGATCTCCTACATCCCTCCAAATATCACAGTATTTTAGGAGAGATATTTCCATGGGACCTTTCTCCAGTCCCATTATACATGAACCAAGAGAAAGCAAGGAAAAGTGTGAGGCACTAATAGTCAAAGACAATTCCAGAAAATTGCTAAATGGCAGAGATGGAAGAATTTCTACCATGTTACAGATATTGAATATGTTGGAATATAGAGCACTTAAATAAGACATGGATGTTTTATTGTCTCTATCCAATGTTTCTCCATATATATTTTTCTTTTTCTTTCTTCTTTTTCTTCCTTCTTTACTTCCTTCCTTTTTTTCTTGTTCCTAAGTTTTATGCATTATTATAAATCTATAACTACAAGCAAGGCCATGTCCTTAGCTTGAACAGGATCGCAGGATCCTGTCTAGGTCATTTAAAACCTGAAACAGTTTAAAAAATATGCCACACTGCCAGTTATATCTAAATACCAGACTTAAAATTTATGGTTTAATCCAGATCCTTGATTGGTGTTTAAAGCAAGTGAAGTACATTGTCTTGTCGTAAGACTACGTATTTTTAACTTCTGGGATGTGACAAACACCAAACGGTGTCAAAAATTAAATGATTTGACCTCATTTGCTGTTAGAGGAGAGAACTGAAGAGTTGATATATATGTGGGAATAAATGTATAATCATAAAATAAATGCCATGCTCATTACTAAAATTAGACTGTTGGGAATATTTTCCATTTACAAATAAAATCATTAATCTGGGCTCATTATATGAGCCCTATTGATCCTAAAAGGGATTTGATGAAGTAGCATAAAGTTATTAAATCCTGCTCTTATCATGAAGAAAAATAAGCTTATGTGTGTATTCTACTGATAGTGGGCTAAGGAATTAAATTTATTTGTGAAAGACAGCACATTATTTTCATGTTTCAATTACTTTGGGACAATTATCATTTCTTTAGACAACTGATGCTTAACTAAACAATACATTTTTGACTTCTACAATCTATCTTCATAACTCTGTGAGTTGACTCCATTAATCATTGTGTTTCACTCACAAGAATTCCAAAAGTCTTTTGTGAATACAATATTAAGCTAAATATATCAGGCACACACAGATTTGTTGTTACCAGAGTCACAACTGCTGGCCAATAGATGGCTTTTTATCCTGGATTATGAAAGGTACAGCCACTCTATTAACCATGTTGAAAAGATACTCAGGTTTCAACTACCTCAGCTCCTGGGAGGTGTAGATGGGAATAAGATATCTGTTCATATAAGCTCAGCCACTGCTTATGGGGAAGTCTAAGCCATCTTCCTCCTGTGACACAGGAAATCAACCATTCATTGCCTCAAAAACAACTCAAAATAGAGACTAACTTGTCATCAGCTCTGTACAACTTATTGCCACAACTTCTCCTGCATTTTAGGCTATTTAGTTAGTTTCCTTAAGTTCACTATATTTCCTTCCCTATTTAGCCTTTTAAGATTGCTCAATTTAGGTTTTGATTCGCAAGCGTTAAGCCACTTTCTAAAAATTAACAAAATCAGTATACTTCCAAGCAAAAGCTACAATACCTGTAGCTTTAATTTAATACTCACAAAATTTATATATGTCTGTATATTTTAATAATATATAATATATAAACATATCACACACACATATATATATATATTACATATATTCTAAGATTTTGAATTTAGTTTATGTTAGTTTATCTATTCTTTCTGCTAGCATACAAATTGCTCACAGCATATTTCCAAAATTCTAGTGAGTACGTCTACTCAGCTACTGATGTTGATGTTTACTTCAAGTAATTAATCACCTGTAGACAGTGATAAATCTAGGTATTTTTTGGTTGGTAAGCTGAATTTTATAAGCACAACTCCTTGTGACTACAGAGAGCTAAGAGCTCTAAAGTTTCTTATGCATAGCATGCATTCTAAATGTGTTTCTGTTAGTTAAATAGCTTTTTACTCTACTATACACGTAGATTCCATGTGACAGAAAAAATAAAAGTAAAATCTCTCCTCTCTTTCTCTGTCTTTCTCTTCTCTCTCTATCTCTCTGTCTCTCTGTCTCCCTCTCCTCCTCTGTGTGTGTGTGTCTGCCTGTCTGTCTCTCTTTGTCTCTCTTTCACCACCTGAAACCTCTGTCCTCAATCACCATATTTGCTCTTTTTCTAAGGCCATTTACTTACTTGATTGACAAGCTACAAGTCTGTGTTAACCAGTCTGTCTGATTCTAATGATGTATTCTTCAAGGTTCCAGAACACAGACCAGTACTTGGGTAACTGTAGTTACAGATTTTCAACTGTGAGATAGCCTTAAGCCACATGGTGATTTCTGTAGACGCTGTAGCTAAGAGTGTGTTTCAAGACAACAAAGAAGATGATTCTCTTCCCTGAGTCTACATTTAGGGAACTTCAGTTTCTGTTCACATGTCACAGCTGAGTGGACAGCATCATTTGGTAGCCCATATACACAGTAGAGGGGAACCAATAATATATTTTTTATCAGTTTCTATTAAATTTACCATTACAGCCCACACTACTTCTGTTGTGTTCTGGTTCATGATTTCAAAGTATATATTATTCATAAAATCAAAAATATTTTCATATTTCTTGCCCATTTTTAACTAAGACCACAGTCAGTTTTCCTAGTTTTCTGGGGTTTTATATGTTGATGGGGGTGAAATATTTCGTTTGGCTAAATATTAGTATTTTTCTTGAATTGTTCACCTAAAATTGCTCTCTTTTAACATATTTTTAAACACCTTTATTGTAACATCATTTTTATCAGAAAAATGAAACATAGTGTTGTATAAAAATTGATCAAGTTTTAGGGTACAGGAAGGTTAGATAAAAATTACTTATATTTAAATTTCAAAATGTGTTAGCAACTTTTTTCATCACTAGTAACCAACACATGCAATAATAAAACATTCAAGTACAATGGAGACAAGTCACATATACCTTGTTGTTAAGAATAGGCAAGAGGCAAATAGGTTTTTACCCTCAATAACCTGGTTACCTTGGACATTTATCTTACAATGTTGTAAAGTGTTTTTTTCCCACACTATTTGTTGCACATGTCACTACGTTATTACTTTGACTCAATAATTAATTATATATTCATCAGTATGTGATGGGTCTTTGTTTCCAAAGAAACAAAGATGTATTTCTATTTATCTTGTCAATAGTTCAGATGAGTACTTCTCCATTGATTAACAAAGATGCTCGTTAAGTTTTATTCCTTGGCCAAGTGTGTTTGTTTGCTTAGAAATTTAAACATCGTGTTTCTGTATATTCTATCTTCTCTCACCAAACAATCACAATTCGTGATGTTCCCTCACAGCATCCTTTATTGGGAGCATCTTTCAATCTGGTAATTGCTTACCTAGTAGACATAGCTCCCAGGAAGGTATGACACTGCAGTTGCAACATTACGCTTAAGTCCAAAATCCCAAATCATATTACTCTTTACCATTAGGTACCTTCTCAATTTAGAGTCTTCTATCACAAGTAGAAAAACTAAAGAATTCTCTTTATATTTATCCAGCGTTTGTAGTGTACTGTATTTCACAAATAGGAATGGATGTGGATCCTAAGTTGGGCTGGTCTCTAGCAGCCTTTCCCTCACTCTCTTCTGCATTACTGTCCCTGCAGTTCTTCTAGACAGAAACAATTCTGGGTCAGAACATTTGACTGTTGGTTTGTAACACATCCCTCCACTTGAGGCCTGGACTATCTACTGAAGGTAGAATCTTCAAGTTCCCTTTCCTTACTGTTGAACATTTTGACTATGGTCACCCCTTTGAGTCCTGAGAGTCTCTTACCTACCAAGTCTCTGGTACTTTCTAGAGGGTATCTCCATATCCCACCCCCAGAGTCTGAATATTTCCATTCATTTTCCTGGCACACTTGGCTTCTCTCTTACACCATACCTGATCCTCTTTTCCCCTCTGCCTCCCCTCTTCCACCCAGGTCCCTCCC
Source organism: Grammomys surdaster (assembly GCF_004785775.1). Taxonomy (NCBI): domain Eukaryota; kingdom Metazoa; phylum Chordata; class Mammalia; order Rodentia; family Muridae; genus Grammomys; species Grammomys surdaster. Next base: position 4,418,884 of record NW_021620961.1, read on the forward strand.
TACCTCTGCTGCCTGTGATTATTTTCTTCCCCCTTCCAAGTGTGATTGAATCACTTTCACTTGGGCATTTTTGCTTGTTAAACTTCTTGCAGTCTGTAGATCGTATGTATTCTGTATTTTTTGGCTAATATCCACTTATCAATGAATACATATCATGCATGTTCTTTGGGGTCTGGGTTACCACACTCAGGATTATATTTTTTAGTACCTTTCATTTGCCTGAAAAATTCATGATGTCCTCATTTTAAACACCTGAATAGTATTCCATTATATAAATGAACCACATCCCAATTCTTCTGTTGAGGGACAGCTGAAATGTTTCCAGCTTGTGCCTATTACAAATAAAGCTGCTATTAACATAGTAGAGTACATATCCTGGGGTATGGTAGAGGCATTTTTGGGTATGCGTCTAGGAGTGATATAGCTGGGACTTCAGGTAGAACCACCAAGGCCTGACAATATTACTGATGGTATGTTGTGCTTACAGATAGGAGTCTACCATGGGTGTTCTCTGGGAGGCCCTACCAGCAGCTAACAGAGACAGATGCAGATAATTACACCCTACCAGTGGAAAGAAGTTGGGAATCCCTATGTTTGAATTAGGGGAAAGATTGAAGAAGCTGAAGTGAGGATGACTCCATAGGAAGACCAGCAGTATCAACTTATTGGGACCTGTGGGAGCTCCTAGAGACTGAGCCTCCAACCTGGCTGCATACACAGGATGATCAGAGGTACCTTGACACGTATATAGTAGAGGACTGCCCAGTCTGGCCTCAATGGGAGAATCCTCAAGAGACTTCATTGAATCCTCATTCACAGGAATGGCAGATTCCTAGGGGAACAGATGGGGAACACCTTCTCTGAGGCAAGGGAGGAGAGGAATGGTATGAGGAACTGTGGGAGGGGAAATAGGAGATGGACAACAACTGGAATGTAAACTAACATTTTTTTTTAAAGGAAAAAAGTGTCAACTAAGGTATATTCTTCTTATAATTTAAATTAATAAAAGTAATGAAATTAATGAAAGAAAAATAAACCCAAAACAAACAAATAAAATTTACTTTGACATAGCCATTTCTTTTGATCAGGGATTGTTTTTAAACACAAGACAAATAAATCACCATTGTGGAGTAATATGAATAGTTGCATATTCATTTAAAATATTTATGCCTTAAAACAACTTATAAATTGAATAGCTCTGAATATAGTGAATGTGATACACATTCATAGAAAATATGATTTTTCCTAATATTTTACAATAGACAAAAAAATAAATTATATTCAGGTAAATTCTACTATACTTCTGGTACCAAGGTTCACATATATTCTGAGATGTGTTTCCTAAAAACCTTAGTAAGATTTTGCAGTCAATTGTTGCAGGGGTTAAATCTTCATTTTGTGACGTCTGGAAACATTTTCAATCAGGAAAGTGGTGGAGGAGAAAGGGCCATCAGTTAAAAGAAACTTGTGTACAGCCAGATCTTCTGTTTGCAGGCTTCTGAGAGAACTCTATGTGATTCAAGTCCACATTGAGAAGAACAAAGACTAAATTTCAAAAGCTTGACTCTATTGTGATTGAATAAAACTATTTTTTCCTCTACCTGAATATCTCTAAGAAATATTAATACACATTGAAAAGGTCATCACTTGAGTCATTCTTTTTCTTCCTGACATAATATATTCTTTCATGGAGTAGACCTTACAGGACAAGTGCTTTTCTCTTTCCCTTTAAAGACTTTATTTTGCCTAAACTTAATTGACAAACATAGTCACAATTGACAGAGTTAACAGATAGAACTCTGAAATTTAGTGGGCGTGACACTTGACTTCTAATATGTAAACCCATTTTTAATAGATTTTATTTTTCAGAGTCCTTATCAGATATTTTGCCTGTATACTTTTCTTGAATTCCCCATGAGACCATTTTGTACAGCTCCACACATACAAGTTTAAGCATCTGAACACTGCCTGCACAATGTATTTACATGAATCTTGATTCAACTTCTTCCAGCATCAATTTTTTATCCTTCATATTCTGATACAACCTTCCTTTAGACAATGGATGAGTCCAATTTTAATTTTCAATTTTACACAATCTAGAATTGAATCACCTGAGAAGAGAATTTCAGTGAGGAAGTGGAATAATTATGTTGGCCTGTGGGTAGGACTTTAGAGGATTGTCTGTAATGCAATTATGTTAATTGATGTAAGAAGACACCCTTTAAAACTTGGTGGCACTATTGTCTGGGTGTTCTCCCTAGATGTGTAAACTCAGAAAATGTGAGCTGAGAAAAAACTTTGTGCATTTGTGCATTTGTCTATAGATGCTGGCTACTTTGACTTCCCCACAATTCTGGACATTAAACAGGAATGGTGAACTAAACCAAACCTAACATGCTTTCATCTGCATATTTTATAACAGTAACAGCAAACAAAAGTAGAAAAATCACCTTATTTCATTTCTTTTACCTGTGTGAATTTTAAGTGCTCTGTCCAACACTATTCCATATCTGTTCATCATTTATAAAATTTTAGCTTAGTGTGACAAATTTTTCTTACAAAATGTTCAAGTCCTTGGTCCTTTAAAATAATTACCAGCTTGAAATGCCACATGTCTGACATTTGTCTGTAGATAATGTATACCTGTCAAGATTGGACATCCAGAAATATCTTTCTTCTGTACAGGTTAATATGCTTTATCACATGATTTCTAGAATTTACTTTACATTTAAGTTTATAAATAGCATTCAGAAATTATCAAGAACAAAGCTTGTATGGATCAAGGACAATTATAGGGCTTAGAAATAACTTGGATGATCAAATTGTGACTGTATTATCAAATTACCTAACATTAGATTTTTTTAATAAAATAATATAGACTGATAGAAATTAAATCCCATGTCACTCTCCAAATACATTAATCACATAATGTATATATCATCATCTTTGGGGAAAACACTTAAAAGTTCAGGAAATTTTACATATATCAGACATATTGCTTAAGTACAAAACTACAAAAGCTTAGGTAGAAAGTTAATAATGACAATAAAAAAAATAAAATCTAGGGCCAGGGAAAGGCCTTAAACCTTGTATACTAAGTTGTGTGTATGTAGCAGTTTATGAATTTGATGATATGAAACTCATATTTACACATGATTTGATTTTGTAAAAATCTCAATTTTACTTTTGATGAATCTATCACAAGAAAACTTTCAGGCACAGAAATAAAAATGAAAAAAATAATTTTAGAAAAATCAATTTAAAGCCCATATTTATCCGATAATTCAAAGCATATATTAAGTTTGAAGCGAATGACCTTGGGACAGTTAAAGAATCTCAAAGTTTCTCGATTTTACCCCTGCTACACCCGTTTCTCTAATATTCAAAAAGTCAGAAATAGGAAGATTGTAATTTATTAGCGTTAAAATGAAGAGAAGTTGCACATTTTATTCTCCAATCTGCTAATTTTTTTCTACTTTTTTTCTATTGGATATTTTCTGTATTACGTTTCAAATGTTACCCGCTTCCCCAGTTTTCCCTTGGTAACCCGCTATCACATCTCTCCTCCCGCTGCTTCTATGAGGGTGTTCCCCCCACCCACCCACCCACTTCTGTCTCTGTCTCCCTGCACCTACACTGGGGTTTCAAGCCTTTACAGAACCAAGGGCTCTTCTCCTGTTGATGCCCAACAAGACCATGTTCTGCTACATATGCATCTGGAGCCATGGGTCACTCAATGTATACTCCTTGGTTGGTGGTTTAGTCCCTGGGAGATCTGGGGGGTCTCTTGGTTGTTATTATTTTTCTTCCTATGAAGTTACAAGCCCCTTCAGCTCCTTCAGTCCTTTCTCTTAACTCCTCCATTGGAGAGCCCTTGCTCAGTCCAGTGGTTGGCTGTATTTGTCAGGCTCTAGCAGAGCCTCTCAGGAGACAGCTATAACAGGTTCCTGTCAGCACGCACTTCTTGGCATCCACAGTAGTGTCTGGGTTTGGTGACTGCATTTGGGATGTATCCCGAGGTTGGGCAGTCTTTGGATAGCCTTTCATTCAGTTTCTGCTCCACACTTTGTCTCCATATTTGCTCTTGTGAGTATTTTGTTCCCCTTTCTAAGAAGGACTGGAACACCGACACATTGGTCTTCCTTCTTCCTGTGTTTCATGTAGTCTGTGTATATCTTGGGTATTCTGTGATTTCTGGTTAATGTCCACTTATCAGTGATGGATACCATGTGAGCTCTTTTGTGAGTTACCTCACTCAGGATGATATTTTCTAGTCCCGTTCATTTCATGAATTCATGATTTTTAATAACTGAGTAGTACTCAATCGTATAATGTACCACATTTTCTGTATCCATTCCTCTGTTGAAGGACATCTGGGTTCTTTCCAGCATCTGGCTATTCTATACAAAGGTGCTGTGAACATAATGGGGCTCATGTTCTTGTTATATGTTAGAGAATCTTTTGGGTATATGCCCAAGAGTTGTATAGCTGGGTCCTCAGGTATTACTATGTCCAATTTCCTAAGGAACTTCTATACTGATATTCAGAGTGGTTGTACCAGCTTGTAATCCCACCATCAATGGAGGAATCATCCTCTTTCTTCACGTCTTTGCCAGCATCTGCTCTTACCTACTATGCTTATAGTATTTGGCTTATAGCTTAATGGACTAAACAGTGCTAGGATCTCTACCTCTCCCATGTATAGACCATCAACACCTACAAGCAACTGTGGCCCTTATTATCAACACTCCAATTAGTTCTGACAGTGTTAAATTTAAACAGAGGCCTGTGCTTCAGAAAAAAATGTCAGGCTAAAAGACTCGTCTCTTTGTCTCTTTGTTTTTTGTTTAATAACCAACTAAAACACCACACACACACACACACACACACACACACACACACACACCACATACTCAGTCATCGTACTTCAACAAGATTCAGGGAATTTTCCTATGACAAAGACATAATTTAGATAATTTAGCTTCCAATCATGTAAAACAATCCAATATCCTCCTATAATTATATATGACCATATATTTAATAACATACTATATAGTTTATAATATACATATTCAGAATAAAGCGTTAGATACAACCATTCAATTCTTTGTGTTTTTATAATGACTGACTCTAACATCAACAACAATAACACCAAAAATATAAATAAGTAAATAAATAAATAAAGCCCCCCTCAACCATGATACTTCAGTAAGGTTCAGAGAGTTTACTTATGACAAGGCCATACCCACATAATACACAAACACACATCTAATACACAAATATACTACTATGTATTAAATATATACATAGACTATACTATAACATACCGACATTACAGGGAACTAATCCTAATGTCTGTATACCATACAGAATAACGTGCATTCTTTTTGTTCTGTTCTTTCAGCGAAACTTGATGAACACAAACACTTGATGGGCAAATAATTACCTGATATATATGATGCACATGAACTCCTGCAGAGAAGTATCATTAACAATATGATGAACAGTGCTACAGGGCTACAGTGATTAACACTGGATGAAGGAGGATATTGCCAGTTTATGAAAACAAGAAAGCTCAACTATATTCTGATCGAGGTAATAGGCTATCCAGTGAGGACAAACCATTCAGTCAACTATGTAAATCAATAGAAATTTGATTTGTCTTTTTCATAGGAGAATTCCTAAATCTTGTTGAAGTACGATGACTGAGTATGTGGTGTGTGTGTGTGTGTGTGTGGTGTTTTAGTTGGTTATTAAACAAAAACACAAAGAGACAAAGAGATGAGCCTTTTAGCCTGATGTTTTTTTCTGAAGCACAGGCCTATGTTTAAATTTAATACTGTCAGAACTAATTGGAGTGTTGATAATAAGGACCACAGTTGCCTGTAGGTGTTGATATTGCAATCGCTTCTTCCTTGACTCAGAGTATAAAGACTTGGCTTCCTTTCACCCCTCATGGGTGATGACTGATTTTCTGCCATGTGCTCAATTTGCCTCAAAGTCATTTGTATTGTCCCTAGAAACATCATGCCAACCATAGTCGTGTCTGAAAAATTCCCATCTCAACATTCTGACCATGAAGGAAGTGGAGTGTGAACCACAGAGTTGGATGTCAAATCATGCTACAGTTTTTTTTTTATCATTTAGCAGAAACTAAAAATATTGGTAGCAGATTGATCTGAGCAGTGACTCTTTTAGTTTAGAGTGAATTCTGAGTGTTACTGAATGGGAAACAATCTTTCAACCTTTATAAGAACATTTATGGCTATATCATCTTCTTCTGAATATTAATTTAGTTCAATCAGACAGACAATCGATATTTCATCAAAGGAATGATAATACATGTCTTCAAAAATATTATTTAGTTTCACTTATATACTGTATTTTATGGAACACAAAATAAAAGCTTTTCTATATATATGCTTTTATGTGAAAAATATAAAACAATGAAAACTTAAGTATCAGTGAAAAAACTTATCACATTAATATTAAATGGAACTTTTTAGGTTCGTCTACAAAGCAATAGTCAACAAGAAGAGTAAAAATTATTTCTAACAATGGCTTTTTTCTAGCCAAGCCACAGAACATGATAGGAACAGGTGAATGAAACTAACCTTATGTCAGCTAGTTAGGAAAGATCCAGAGTAAGTGTCTCAGTAGTAAAAAACACTTACTGCTTTTTCAAAGGACCTCGGTTTGGTTTTCAGTAGTAACATTGGATAGGTATCAACCTCTAACTCCAGTTCTAAGCGATATGCCTAGGCACATAAACACATACACACAGAGAGAGAAAGAGAGACAGAGAGAGAGAGAGAGAGAGAGAGAGAGAGAGAGAGAGAGAGAGAGACAGAGAGAGAGAGAGAGAGAGAGAGAGAGAGAGAGATGGATCACATATAAACAAATAATTTTTCATAAATAACTGAAAGCAATCTAAGATATCTGTGTGAGTGAAGTTTATATCATAGGACAATTATACTTCTAAATGATATGCAACAATTTTAAGACATAATTGGGATGAGATACATGAAAGATGGTGAAGAATAGATAACAATAATAGACATTATTAATTTGTGAAAAAGAAAATCTACAGGAAAAATATAATTACCAGGCAGTGATATGAAAAATATGAAAATTAGCATTAATAAGAAAAGATGTAATTATTATGTGTGCATATTCATACCTATCCCCATCAAAAGTAACATAATAAAATATTGTTGTCCACACTGAGTGATCACATACTATGTGATTGGCTTCAGAATCATTTCAGAGTTTTTATGGTAGTCCAGGGAAGGGGCACTGGTTAGAAAAGGAGCCTTTATATATTAGTCAGGATTGAATTAACTTACTATGCCAGTTGCTACTCAATAAACACCCAGTTATCCCATTTGTGTTTCTTAAACCTTCAAATCCACAAATCCTCCATATGACTATTTTTAAAAGTTTTTAGCTCCATCTTTTTTTTTAAAGAAACCTATACACATATTCTTGAGCATGTCTTATCTTCTTCTGAACATTTCTCTTTCTCATTGCCTTCACGCTTAAATGTATATTAAACTATCTCTAGTAAAATCTCCAGTTCTGCTTCATAAACTGGCAAGTATTAAAATATTTATGGTACCAAAGCCACACAACCTGAGTTGATCTGATCTGATGTAGCAAATGCTAGGCTATTGAGAGTGGTCTGCTGGTGCAGCTTCTTTCTCTCCTCATTGATGAAAAATTGCACCTTGTATTATTTTTCAAATGTATATACATGGAAGTTCTGAAGCTAGTACATACTCCACTGTTTTCTAAACTAGATCCTAGATTTTGTTTCAGATCTTACAACTTTACCAAGGGTATATGGAACATAATCCGGATTCTTGTTTTGGATGCTTTGTAGGAATATCAGAAGGTACATGAATTATTACTCACAAAATTTTTCATAATTTTTATTAGGATAGAAATGCAGAATAGATATGTGGGTTGGTTTGGGAAAGAAGATAATATGAAATTACTCTTCAGAATGAGATTTCTGAGTAAATCGTGTGACCCATCAGAGAATTAAGGCATAATAAAGTCTTGAGGTGGAGGAGCAGTTAGGACAGGGAGAGTGTCATATAGAAATAAGAGAGTGATTTCCCATAGAAGACTCTTTTCCTTTCAACTTGGAAGACAGCATCATGTGGTAAGTGAGATAGCTTATTACAAGTAGATGATAGTTATTATGTATAACACTATGAGGGTAGGGTTCAGAAAGGAGAAGTAAACTCTTCACTTTTCCCCAGAAACAAACAAGTGAAATGTTCTATTAATTTCTTACTTCTCAGGATAGGAAGAAGGTCCATACTACATGACTTACTTTGTTCTATCCTTTGTGCCAAGGACACAGGCAATGGGGAGTATTTTAAATTTATTTTGAAGTTTCAAGGTAGAGGGGTTGGGCTTTCTAACAGTTGTTAGTCAGAACAACATGACCACGTCCCAGGGAATATGGGAGCAGAGATAGAATCCTGAGAAAGGAATCTTGAGAAAGGAAATAGATCTGTAGCCTAACAATTATGCACTCACAGTCTACTGTTTAACACCTTCTACAGCCAATCAAAACACCTATAGCTTGAAATACAGTGGAATAAGATTAGTTTTAGGACTAGCTCTGGTACCCATGCTTTTCTATATGATTCCAGCCTTTTCTATTGTGCTCATTTTTCATGTCTCATTTAATGAAGCTTTAGATGTTTTAAGTTGATCAAAGTAATGCTTTTACCTGAGCTCTCATAAGTGGCCATCAAATAGGTTTCTCTTAGTATATAGCACATAGTTATGGATCGATCTTTAAATTGTTTTCTGGGATTATGCAAGCACCTTACATTAGTATCTTAGTGTTATAAATCTTTCAACTTTTATCTACACTGCTTCCTGATGTAAAGTAAGCCACCAATCTTTGTATTTTTATTAAATGGTGAAGGCAAGCATGCACAATTCTTGCCAGAAGCGGTCATATCAGATGCGTAGATTTTTTTCCACTCTTCTAAAATCAGTCTAGAGAAAGTTGTTTTCTCAAATTTAGTTTTTGTAATGTTGTCTTCTCATTTATTCCACAGCATCAATCGGTCTTCTTTTTCCTTCCTCAATTTCTCTTGTTACTTTTCACTGTATCATTGTCACATCTCAATGAAATGCATACAAATGTAACTGTTTCATAAGTGATCCATAAATCAAGAAAAAGCTACACTTATATTTCTGTAGAGAGTATATCTGGTCTAGTGTATGGATGCACCACTTGACAATTGAAAAAAACTATTGCCTATAGGAAAGGGTAGAATTAGAAGGTGGGACATCCAGGAGACAGAAATAATTCTGAAAGGATGCAAGCCTGGAGAAATTTGCAAGGGATGATGTGACAAAATGAACACATGATACTTGAGCCACATGACAGATTATAGAATAGAATACATGGGTTAATTTAAGTGATGATTAACTCAGAGAAGTGGCTAGCTATATGGCCAAGATATTTGTAAATTTTGAATCTTAGTCTTAGTTCTGTGAGCATGAGGCTGTGAGGAAAAACAAGATATAACTTCTATAGATTTTTCCTTCTTAGAATTACTACTGAATTTATGATAAATTGAATTAATATTTCTCAAGATAAAATATTAAATGGAACAAATTGAGATTTGCTTGTATGGGAAGAGACAAATACTAAGAATTTTTCACCTTTGTGTCAACAAAATATTTTCAAGGTCATTCCCATCTCATTCTCTGTCTGTTCGAGCCATGCCTCTCTGATGAATCAATTCTAGCATTTCAAAATTGGCATGGCATTTCTATAAGCTTGGGGAGACACACTCTCTAGAAACTATCACTGTTAGGCACGGGTTTAAAATGTTTACACAAGCAGCTCTTCCAAGACCTTCCACCTTCTGTACAGCCATTGGCTCTATCAGTGCATTAGTCAGGTAACAAAGCATTTACAGGCTTGGCAGTCATTGGACATGGACTTTCATCATCAGCTTAAACCCTCCTCTTGCTTCCCTGGTAACAAGAAACCTTCAGAAAAGGTAAATATGACCGTTTCCCTTTCTCAAAATATTAACTCTTATGTGAAAAGAAGAAAGGTAGAGGAATCAACAGGTTCAGTAATACATATTAAGAAGAAATTCTTACTTTCTCTTTATTTTGTAATGTAATTCATTGGTACAAAAAAATAGAGTTTGAATTCTCCCTCTGGACTTGGGGAATATTCTTCTCTATACAAAAGACAATAGTATTACAAATATATTGACAAATATAGCAAATAACAAGCATGAAATTTGAAAAAAAAAACTAGACTATTCCACCATCACAATCTGATGTAGAATATAAGGAGATGCTAACCTAATGCATTTTTTTTTTAGGTTCTGTGAACTCTCTGTGAATAGTATAGAACATATTATTATGTAAATTGTCAAAGTCTTCTATAATTGAAAAAATAGCACAAAATTAAGGCCTGTCACCAAAGCACACAAAAGTAAGATTTTGAGATTATTACATGATCTCATTATAATGTCATGATTTTTAGGGTCACCTCTACTTACAGATGCATTGAGAGATACTGTTAAGTATCTCACTTTTATATGCCACAGAATGCTGCTTTAAGCAAAAAAATAAAAATAAAAAAAGCACTAAAGTTGGCTTAGAATGGAATATATGATTCTTGCTATATTTGTGTATTTCTGAGCAGAATGCTTTCATGATTTTTTTTCAAAAAACTGCTAAAGTGGAAGTAGTTGTATACAAAGATTTTCAGTCTGTCAATCTTTGTTTTCATGTGCAATCCTAGTTACCTAAGCCATTATTTGTTCTTTCTTCCCCCTCCTAGGTACCAAACTCTTGACTTTATATGAAATGTCAATGTATACATAGCAACATTATTTTATGTTTAACTCACCATTATACCACAAGTGACTAATGAAAAGTAGGGAAAAAAATGTCTTTGAAGGTGATTTCCAGGAAGTCCCTGGAGAGTGGCTGAGTCAGCTATTAACTAGAAAATTCCCCTTTAAACTTCATCTTCCTTTTATCTGTCCTCTATTCACAACCACTTGACCTTCAGGATCAAAGTTCACAGCTCCATTATCTACTATTTAACCTTTTGCATATATAGCACAGACTAAAAATGATGAATCAGATAGAAGGAAGGACTGGAGTCTCTGATAGTTTGGCAGGTCACTATGCTCAGCCTAGAAATCTACCTTTTAATTCCCTTGAGGTAAGAAACAGCGAGAAAGTGCTTTATTTTATCCCAGCCAGAGACATTTCCTCACTTTTCCAGTTGTATATATAGATATGACTGATTCTTCCAACAAGTTGTGGAATTAATAAAATCTTTAATTAAATGTTTGATTTATATTTTGTCAAGAAATACTTTTTATTAAGCAAAACATTCTTGTCTTTATTAATTTATCAGTTATAATTCCCACAATTACTTAAATAACATGAGTGATGTCAATCATACAAAGTAAAAAAATGTTTCCATTGCCTGATAAAATAGTGTGCTGATCATACTGTATTTTAAATCTTACTTCTATGAATCAACTGGCAATAAAGGACAAGAGGATTATAGAATAATTACGAGATGAAAAACAATTTATTAACATAATAGTATTTGGTTATAAAATGTAGGGTATTGTTCTGGTACTACTATGTATTCAAATGCTAAATACTGGCCCAGGATCTGGTTGCCCTTTGACTTTCAATCTGTCCTGCCTGCAAGATTTGTTGGGGAAATGGCACAGAACTTGTAGGAATGGCCAATTAATATTTGGTTTAACTTAAGGTACATACCACAGGAGACAAAACAAGCCAATGCCTTATTCTTCCTGAATGACTATGCAGAGACTGTATAGCCCAGAGACTTAGGGTGGAACCAAAAACAACTGATCTAAAGTAAAGGCCTAATATGATTCCTAATGATATTATTCTATATAGAGAGATTGGTGCCATGCAGAAAGAGAGAGTCTACCTTGGAGGTCTTTATTTGGGTCCCTCGTCTGGAAGATCTGGGAACCCAGGTGAAGAGAAAACGAAAGAAAGTAGACATTACAGGAAATGAGAGTTAACAGATCATGCATGGCCTATTAAATAAGCAAACCAGGGCTTGCAAGAACTCACAGAGACTAAAGTAGCAAGCACATGGCCTGAATGTGTCTGTATATGTATTATGGTTGTTTACTTGCTATTTTTATATGATTTCTAATAGTGAAATTTGATGTGACTCTAAGGACTTTTGCCTTTACTGTATCTTGTTTTGTCCTACTTAGCTTGCAGGATTTCTCTTTTCTGAAGGGAAACAGAGTAGAAGTGGATCTGGGATAGAGAGTAGATAGAATGGATCTTGGAGGAATGAAGGGAGTTAAAACTGTGGTTGGGATATGCTTTTTACTTTTTTAAAGTTTTTTTTCTTTTTTTTTACTTCTTTTTACTACTACAACTACTAGTAATAATATTATAACTACTACTAATATTACTACTAATACTACTAATAATAAATAATCCATATAATCCATTCTCTGGAGTTAGTTTACTATAGTATGTTGTACACAGTGGTGCTTTCAATGAGAATGGCTCCTATAGGCTCCTATGTTCGAATATGTGGTTCTCAGTTGGTTGCTCAATTTGTAAAGGGAGGAGAATGTTACCTTGTTGGAGAAAATGTATATCAGGGATTGGGTGCTAGGTGAGATTGGCAGGCATGCTTTAAAGTGTCAAATGACAAGAGCATTCTCTTTGACTCTTGCCTGCAGATTAAGATATGTTCTCTCAGCTGATCATACCTGACTTTGATCCACCTTCATGGACTCTAAACCACGGAAAACTTCAGGCATTAACACATACACACATACACACACACACACACACACACACACACAAACACACACACACTTATGGATTACATCCAATAATTTAGTGTCAGAAAACTAATTTTATTTTAAATTTTGCAAATTTTCTTCTTTGCAAAATTTCCTTCAAATATATAATGTCCTAGTTCAGCTTATATTTAGGCAGCCAGGTGGGTAACTCTGACCTTGCCGAGAGACACAATTGCACAGTAAACTCCCAGAGTCTCTGGCTCTTAAAATCTTTTAGCACCCTTTTCTACGATGTTCTCTGAAACTTAAGGTGTGGGAGAGTATTGTAGTAACTATTAATGAAAAAAAGGACAGGTAATTTGAAATCGAGCAAGGAAAGATATGAACTAAAATTTGAATAGGGGGAAAGAAACAGAAAATGATGTAATTATATTATATCTCAAAACATAAAGGAGATATTAAAAATAAAGTAAGAAATTATTCTTAGTTTTGAAATATGCTGTTTATTATATATAATCCATAATGTGACCATATTGTTAACTCAAGTTTTAGCCACTTTAAATTTAATAGAAACTGTTAAGTTTAACTGATGTTTAATTGTATTTATTCTCTTTATTTTTCTAGTCAAAGATGAAAGAAATTATCATTTTTAGATTATGTAAGATAAGCCACCTCCTCTTCTGATAGCCATTTAAAAGTAACAAGTGAAAAGTTCATATTTAATACGATGAATGATAATATTCATTTATCCTTTTTCCATGCAAGGATCATAGAAACCCACTTTACAACATGCAGTTCAGTCTCTGTTATACAAACTTAGTCTTATCTTTCAAACATGTTTATAGTCACATCATGGTACAGAAAGCAGTGATTTATATGGAAGTCAAATTTCCCTTTGGCATAATTATTATAAAACATTTCCAAGATTTTATGGTAATTTTAATAGGCAAATGTTACTGTATTATTTTTACCTCATATATGAATTGCCCTCCTCATTAAAATTTTGATAGATTTGGCATACCTGAAGGATTGTATAAATAATTAACCATGGTTTGATGGATGCCAAGTGTCAGAGGAGTCCATGAAAATACATAGTTTTATTTAGCTGAGGAAGCCCACCATTTCTTTTTATTCCCTATGTATTAATATATGAATTTAGATGTCTCTAGACTAATATCCAATGAATTTTATATAGCTTTGAGATATTGTACATATCAAGAATTAATTTTGAATTTTATAAAATACATATTTATAAGCTTAGTGTCTTGATCAGATCCACCCTGGCCTAGTGCAGTGGGGTAGATTGCTGAGAGACTACCAAATACCTAAAATTTGGCCTGAGAGATAAGACTTATTCACAGCTACAGAAACCCTTGCTTCACTGTAAGAGCCTACACTTTTTTCTTCACCTTGAGCCTTCAAGAGTGAAGCCAGTGCTGTCCTGCTATGTGTGTAGCTCTTATCTCATACACACCTATCCTTACTTGGTCACTGCGTCAAGAGGTCTTCCTTAAGCCCTAGCATGTAAGTGTTGCACCAGTTCTTTGCTCCCATTTATTTCCAAGAAACAGCTTGTCTTTGGCCAACATTCATAACACACCTGCAAACTCAAGCTTCAACATTTAGTTTCATTCAAAATCAGAACTTAACCTAAGCAATACTTATATAAAAAGATGTATCACAATGCCCAATTTAAAATTATGGTATAAAAGCATGGTAATAAAACTTGCTGCTATTGCACAAAGAGAGAAATATCATAACATTGATTAGAGTTGAGGAAACAGATATGACCTCATCTAATTAATGGTACCTAATTTTTGGCAAGTACACCAAAAATAAACATTGTAGAAAACAAAGTATTAATATTTGTGGATTGTAAAATGGAATTTCAACATGAATAAAAATCAAAACTAGCTCCTTCCCTCTCATCTTGCTAAAAACAACAACCACAACACTACTTCAACTCCAAACTGATTGAGCACCCCAACATAAGATATGTTTCCCTTAAACATAACAGAAAAATAATAAACACATGGCAACTTATAGGCAGAGGCAATGTACTTTCTACACAGGACTGTGTACATATGAACACTTGATTTTCACTAGTTAGGGTGGTCTAGGTGAGGTAGGCTTCCTGAAGGAACTAGTTATTAGAAGCAGACTTTGAGAGTTTAAAGCTACACCATGCATTTGGTTTCTTCTCTCTGCTTCATGTTTGTGATTGAACATGTAAGCTGATAACTTTCTGTTCATGCTACATGTATACTTATCTTTTGATGCTATGTGTCAAGTGATGATGTATTTTTATTGTTCATGGCTCATAGTCCAAATAAACTTTCTCTACCAAATAATTTCTTTCTTCAATTGCCTCAATCATGGTGATGGTCAAACTTAACAGGTACAAGAAAAGGAATGCAAATGCTTTCATAATAGCTCAGTACAAAACTCAACTCTGTATGAAAAAAAACCTCAATATTGGCCAGATACATTAGATTTAATAAAAAGAAAGTAAGGAATAGTCATAAACTTATTGGCCCAGAGTAAGTTTTGTAAACCGAATACCAACTGCACAGTCACTAAGAACAATGATTAACAACCGAGATCTCATGAAACTGAAAAGTTCCTGTACACTAAAGACACCATCATCTAAACAGAGCAGCAGGCTACTGAATGGGAAGAGATTTTTATTAACTTCAAATCTGATAGAGGTATAATAACTAAGTAGTATAGAAACCCAAGAAAACTGAATATCAAGAAAACAAATAACTCAATAAAAATGGGCTATAGATATAACCAGAGAATTGTTAAAGAGGAAACCCAAATGCCTTTCAAGTACTTAAAGAAATGTTCATATTTCTTTATTAGGAAAATAAAATCATAACTACTCGTGATGTTATTTTGTGAAGGTCAGAGTGCCCGAGAACAATGAAATACATGACAATTCATTCTGGTGAGGATATGGAAAAGGAAACATCCATCCACTGCTGATGAAGTCCAATTCTGTATAGCTTTTATGGAAATCAGTGTGGAAGTTCCTCAGGTACCTGGGAAATAGCCAACCTTGATTCTAGCTGCAACACTCTTGGTTATATACCAAAATGACTTTACATCCTCCTACAGAGACACTTCCTCAACCATATTCATTGCCTTTGCAATTGCTGCCTATTATTGGAAATTGTTAACAATGTACAAGCCCATCAATGGAAGATTGGATACAAAAATGGTACATTTACACAACATGTTGCTTCACTGTTTAAAAATATCATGAAGTACACAGAAAAATGGTTGGAACTAGGAAGAAATATCTTGAGTGAGGTAATGCAAACCCCAAACCAAATATGATATTTATTGGTTTATATGTAGATATTAACTATTTGCTAAGTCATCAATTTCAGGGTACAATTTCTATAAAAACAGGAGTTTGGTATAGAGTAAATGACTGGAGGAAAGGCTACTTAATTTTAGGAAAGAGAAGCAGAATACACAGTTATGGATGGATGGATGCATCCACTATAACTAGATTTGGAACATCAAATTTTGGGGGGAAAAGGGGTAAATGGAGAAGGACTGCTAAAACTAAGGGGCATTTGAGAGGTTGTATGAAAATTTAATATATTAAAAGTTTATATAAATATGTATATATATATATATATATATATATATATTCACATATAGGTGCATAATTGTTTATGAAAAATCTGCCAAATACCTGGGAGATGAGCCTAACTAGATATTTCTCACAAAGAAATAAAACATCCATTCTGAGAATGGGTTACACCGATCAAGGCTTTGGCCAAAGGAGCCATAGACATTCCATAGAACCCAGGATAATTCCTAGGCTATTGGCTGTGCTCCATGAAATGAAGGTGACTTTATGTTGCCAAAGATAACAACTACAGAACTCATTAAACAAGAATGAGTCTTGCTGGCACCCACTTAAAGGCTTTAACTTTAGCTGAAGTGGTTTGCAATCACATAGGAAGAACAACAGTATCAACCAATCAGATCCCCTAGAGATCCCAGGGACTAAACCACCAACTGAAGAGTACACATGAAGGGATCCATGGCTCCAGCTGCAAATGTAGCTGAGGATGGCCTTATCTGGCATCAATGGGAGGAGATGACCTTGGTCCTGTGAAGGCTTGATGACCCAGTGTAGAGGAATGCTAAGACAGTGAGGCAGGAGTGGGTGAAAGGGTGGGGCACACCCTCATAGATACAGGGAGGAGTGGGTGGGATAGGGCGTTTTAAGAGGGGAAACTGAGAATGGGTATAACACTTGAAATGTAAATAAATAAAATAACCAATGAAAAACATATTTCTAAAAATTACCTTCACCTTTATGGAGTATTGTTTATAGTGCCGCAATATACTCTGCATTCTACCAAGGAATAAGGTAGAAGCAACCCAGCTAAAAATTGCAGTCTATAAGAGAATTGAATTATATTTTATATTAATAGAATGGTTATGGTAAAAGACACATACAGAGAAAAGAGTTATAGCAGTGACAAAGTTGCTAATAATATGAGTAATTCTTGACTTGCATAATTCCATCAACATATTTTTCTTTGATCATATGCTATTTATTTATGCAAATGCATGGTGGAGGCTAATTTTAGTGTTATAGCAAAATGTACACAAAATCATAAATCTACCCTACTCCAGTACTCTGTTTTATTTCACTTATCAAAAAGTATTTGGGAGTAGGAGTGTTATTTACAGGATTTGTATACCAAGTAATATACAAAAGATGTTGTGTGAGGCTAACACCTGGAAAAATTGCATCTGATTTTACCACTTGTAATACTTATTGGTGGTAGTTTTTTAGTCACTTGAAATTAATATATTGTTCTATAGTACTCCAGAATTTGAATTATCTGGGCAAAAATAATAAATTCTAGTAAAATGATTCAATGGCCCCTGACCACATATTGTTTGCCCTTATCTTAGATTATTAAGAGATGTGTATACACGTAGGGACACCAAATCTGACATAGAAAGTGTTTATCTGCAAAGAAATCAGAAGAGTTAAGCTGACTGGGACCAAGATGTTGGACTTCTAGCCTCTATGTTGTGAAAAAAAATATATCTCTGTTGGTTAACTTACCCTGTCTATTCTGATTTTGAAGAGAATTTTCAGAAACAAGTACTTCATCAAGTACATATAATTTCTCTTTCCTCATAGCAGGCAAATACATGATATAAAGATTTAAAACACAATGCTTTTCTGCAATTAATTTAAACAAAATTCCATAGAGACATGAAAGTAATACATGCATAAGCATTGAAAGTGACAACAAATTGTGCTCAATGATTTTCAAATTTATTATTGCTCTATGAGTCTATACATCATTATCTTCCATAATGTAAAACATATATGGATTATTATTATTGCATATCAAAATGTCAACACAAATAATGTTCACATGAACTATTATTTTTAGATGCTTTTAAATTACAGAAAAAAAAACTTTCCCTGAATTTTCTACCCTATAACATCATAATAAACTTTTGCTAACACTCATTTCAAAATATGAGCTTTTGTGTATTATTTAAAATAATTTTAGCTTTTCTAGAGCTGTTTCACAGCTCAGTTTATGCTGTTTCACAATTCAGACCAATTTCTGTGACCACAGGATCATTATTTAGAGATTGATAAATACACACTCACATTTCCTATTTTAGTTATTGTGGACCAATGCATACATATTATAATTCTACAATGTTAATAAACACAATGGGATATATTCAATTGGTTTTAGTGCCAAAACTAACATTTATTTTACAATGATACATATTCAAGTAAACTATGGGTCATGTATGATTCATGCTTTCGGCTAGGTTTGTGCTAATATGCTTTATTTTGTAAGATGTGAGTGGACATTTTACTTTATTTTCAGTGGTTTTGACCTTATACCCACATTCCTGTGGGAACCCACAGGTGCTACTCACATATTTTTATGTATACACACAACCACAAAATTTCAAGACTTGTTATAGCTTAATGTTTGTGTGTGTGTACATGCGTGTACGTACAACAGATGAAACTTTGAGTAATATCTGTATTCACATGGGTGGAGGCTATGTGTACATATCTATGTGGGAGCTTTTCAAGGATAGACAGCAACCTACAGCGTTATATACCAGAACAGTGGAGGGGTGTTGCTTATGGAATTGCTTCACATAGTTTGCCCAGCCTGATTTCTTATAGAACTCAGAACCACATTCCTAGGGGTAGCTCCAACCCAGGGTTACTCACTCCCACATTAATCACTAATGAATAAAGTGCTTTACAGGCTGGCTCACAGAGGGATATTATGGAGAAATTTTCTAAATCATGGTTTCTTCCTCTCAAATGACTCAGATTTATTTATTTATATATTTATTTATTTATCTCTCTCCCTCTTTCTTTCTCTTTTTCTCTTTCTCTTTCTTTATTATCTCCTCCTGCTCTTCTATCTCCTCCTCCTCCTCCTCCTCCTCTCTTCTTCTTCTTCTTCTTCTTCTTCTTCTTCTTCTTCTTCTTCTTCTTCTTCTTCTTCTTCTTTTTCTTCCTCTCTCTCTCTCTCTCTCTCTCTCTCTCTCTCTCTCTCTCTCTCTCTCTCTCTCTCTCTCTCTGTGTGTGTGTGTGTGTCTGTGTGTCTGTGTGTCTGTGTCAGTGTCTGTTTTTGGCCTGGATCTGCCTACTAGTTTAGTTCAAGATGATTAAAAAGTAAGCCCTGGTAGATGTCTGTATCTAGCTCTATCTCTTTGTTACTGGGATTAGAAAAGCACATCATTGTGCTCAAGGAAATTTATGTGCATTGTAGGTATAACCTCAAGTCTACTCCATCTTCTCACGTAGCCCAGCACACATGAGACATTATTTTGAAGCAGATTTTTTTTCTTCAAGGTATGCTTGCTAAATTTATATCAACATGAAACCAACTATAGTCATCTGAGAGGAGGAAACTATGATTTAGAAAATGCCTCCATAAGATCCCACTGTGAGCCAGCCTGTAGAGCATTTTCTTAATTAGTAATTAATAAGGGAGTATCTAAAACATTGTGGGTAGTGCCATCCCTGGGCAGGAAGTCCTTCTTCTTATAAGAAAGCAGGCTGGGCAAACCATGTGAAGTAATCCCATAAGCACCACGCCTCCACTGCCTCTGTATCAGCTCCAGCCTTGTTTGAGTTCCTGCCCATTCCTTTCATTCCTTTGATAATGAAGAGTGATATGGACATATAAGCCAGATAAATCATTTGCTCAACAACTTGACTTGTTTACATTGCTTCATCACAGCAATAGAAACTCTAAGACACAAGGCAAACTTCTGAGTACTTTTGTCCTTAGGGAGGAAGACTGAGCTAATTTTAAAGAAGAGTACTTGAAAGCACTGGTTTTGGGGTGGCTGGGGACTTCATCTGTGTAGCAGACTGAGTGATATCCTGTAAGGTCTCAAGAGATCATTCAGTAGTTCAGAGCTTTTACAGAGGACCCGAGATGTGTTTTCAAAACTAACGTAGTACAGTTCACATCTATCTGTAATTTCTAGTTGTAGAGTACCAAAGACATCTGAGAACTTGGGCTTCTTGAAGCTTTTACATGCTCATGAACATATTCATATGTAGACACATACACACATATAACTGGAAACAAGGAAAGCACAACTTAAAAATAGGGGCAGATATGTGAACCACTGAAGGCATTAAAATTTAGGGTGGCACACATAGCAAATATGTTTCCTCTTTTATCTATGTTCTTTAGCAAAGCATATTAATTTCACATGCACACCAGGGATGCTCTGGTTCATTGTTAGATGAGCTAATTTTGCCTTGGGCAATTGTCAGATGTGTAGCAAGTCAAAGTTATGAAGATAAGAATCTGAGTACTTACTTTTATGTGGAACAATTATACTAATCTCTCCTCCCACCAAGGATAAGAAACTATCACAGAAGAAGCAACAGAGAAACCAATTACGAGTCAATTGATGGGAAGAGTTCGACAGAAGCACGATCAATCTAAACAGAATTCTGGATATGACAGTTACTCGTCTGTAATCATTCCTGATTTATGAGCTCCTGGGAGTTGTCAGCAGCTGGGGAAAAGAAGAACGATTATTTGTTTATTTATTTTATCTATTGGATTGTTTTGTGTCCACTGGTAGATTTTCCATGTCCTGTTGCATGGCTTCATACCCGTATATATATTGACAACTCTAATTTAACTTGGTGTGTTAAAAAAATAAATCCATGGAAGAAGACATAAATTTGGGAATTGACCATGTTGAGCAAGATTTGGACAGAGCTAGAGTGGGATGGGTTTGTATCTGATTTACTATGTTTCATTGTATGCATGTAGGAATTTTTCAGGAATAAATAAAATAATACAAAAATAATTTTAATCTGCTAATGATATATCCTTTAGATTGGATTTTGAAAATAAAATTGAGAATGAAAATTACATTTATCTAGAGGGACTATAAATTTTTTCTTCATCAATATAGTTTTTTAAAATGTTTTATTTATATTTGTGAATTTCCTAACAAGCATCATCATCAGTCTTCTCCCCATCCCCAGTATATACCTCCACCCTTACAATCTAATCCTCCCATAAAATAAAATAAGATAGAATAAAAAAAGTGTCATTTTAGTGGTAGTGTGGCACAATGTGTCACATACTATATACATACATACACACACACACACACACACATATACATATGTATATGTATATGTGTGTGTGTGTGTGTGTGTGTACCTTTTCTGCACACATCTTTACTTGCAGATGTTCATTGTAATGAGTCATTGAATAGTTGTGTCATCTCTCGATTAGGGTAAATTGTGAATATGGATCCTCACTGCAGCTCTGTGTCATGGAGATCCTGCAGCTTTGAGTTTGTAGGATCAGTTCTTTCATGGTCTCCAGCAGGTCATATGGGATTTATATGTTGGGGTGGAACAACTCAAAGCCCTAGATCTGGGCCTAGGAGGTAGCTAAGTTCATCAACCCACCAGCTCTTCTTTGCATTCACTACCATGGCAAACTCTCCAGCACTGATCTAGCTAGTTCACCCAATGTTACAGCCAAAGGGGGAAGGGTACCCCCCCTCTTTCTCTCTGGAACTCAGGGCCAGCTCTCCCACCTGCCCTTCCCCATTTCTCCCTACAGCAGATGAGGGGGAGGCACAAATTTCCCATGCTTATGCCCTTGGTGTTCGCTCACCACTTCCCTCACCGTAACGGTCAACCCTACTGTGCTGCACAGGTGGGTGAGGCTAGCTCTCCAGAGTGTGGTGCCTTGTAAGGGGCAGGGTCAGGTCACCATAGTGCCTAGAGTGTCAGTCCAGACCAAGGGCATCTGAATGGCCTGGTAGTAACACATGACTGGGACATCAACACAGACCCCAGCTGCGATAGGACGGACGTGGTAGGCAGTAGCATGTTCCAGAAGTCCCCTCAGCCTCAGATGGCAGCATAGGTCACTCAGATCACCATGTCCCTAGTGGCAGCACGTATCTGAAGCATCAACATAGTCCAGTGTCAGCCCAGACCATAGACATTTGCTTGGCATTTGGTAGTAACTCAAGCCACAGACATCAACATAGAGCCCAACTGAACCAGGAACATATACCCCAAGACATGACCATTGGCAATATCCCTGGTCAGAAGCTCATCATGGCTTTCTCATGTCTTCCTGTTCCTCACTGCCTTAGCATCTGCCTATCCACCTTTCTATACAGTATATGTTCTGCTTGGTGTTGCTTCATCTTCCATCACCCGATTATCACACACTCCAGCTTTCCCATCTCACCACCACACCCATTCACCGATTTTAGTGGCTTCTATGACAAGTGATGGGGTTTCTATACTATAGCTGCCGTGGGCCATCATAGCAGGGGCCAGGACATCAGCATAGATTTTAACTCTGCAAAGACATGGTTTCTATTGTTTTATTTTTTGTTTGTTTGTTTTCTTTATTCTAAATGAATCAGTCTTCCCTTATTAATTTACAGTGTACATTGTCATGGATTCATACTTACAGAAATTAAAATCTCTTATATCACTGCTCCATTCTCTAGAGTTTAAGCCAATGATGCTTTACCTTCTGAGAAATCTGAAGATATTTATTTTTATCTTTATTTTCACTTAATTCTCTATGGTTTCATATTGTTATCTCGACACTTAGGGCAGTTTCTGTTGTTGATTTCCTTTTGCGCTTAATGGCATGCAAGGATAGATATAATTCCAAGGGAAACGCTCTGAAAATTCTTCATTGCTATAAGTGAAGTTTGTTGTATTGTAGACTGTTAATTGACTAGAATAAAAGTATACCTTTGCTCCACTGTCCATATCAGTTTTTTCGGATGACTCATTTCTCAGAAATAACATGTAATAACTCGTAATATCATATGTTTTGTTTACTATCCTTTTCTTTTAGCATCGGACTTATTGCTAATATCCTGTGGCATGATGGTGGTATGTTAAATCAGGAGAATTTTATCTTCCTATTTTTTAATGAATGACAGTATAGTCAGAACTAAAAATAATACACTAGATAATATTGGGTTTGGGGGATATTTTATTTACATTTCAGATGTTATCCCCTTGCCCCATTCCCTCCCCCCACCTCGCCTGGGAACCCCCTATACCATACTCCCCTCCTACTCCTTCTATGATGATGTGCTTCCACCTACCCCCCACTCCCACGTCCCTAGCCTCCAATTCACCCACACTAGGCATCCAGCTGTCATGAGACCAAGCATCTCCTCTCCCCGCTTTGCTGGACAAGGCCGTCCTCCATTACATATACAGTTGGAGCCATGGGTCCCTCCCAATGTGCTCCCAGGCTGGTGGTTTAGACTCTGGGAACTCTGGTTGGTTGGTATTGTTGCTCTCTTCATGTGGCCGCAAATCGTTTCAGCTCCCTCAGTCTTCTCTCTAACTCCTCCATTGGGTACTCCTTGATCAGTTCTATGGTTAGCTGTGAGCATCCTCCTCTGAATATGTCAGACTCTGTCAGACCTCTAAGGAGACAGCTATATCAGGCTCCTGTCAGCATGCACTTCCTGACATCCACATCGGCATCTTCCTTTGGTAACTGCACATGGGACGGATACTGAGGTGGAATGGTCTCCAGACAGCCCTTCCTTCAGTTTATGTCACACACTTTGTCTCCATATTTGCTCCCTTAAGTATTTTGTTACTCCTTCTAAGAAGGACCGAAGCACCCACACTTGGTCTTCCTTCTTCATGAGCTTCATGTAGTCTGTGAGTTAACATTTGGATATTTCAAGCTCCTGGGCTATTATCCAATTATCAGTGAGTGAATGCCATGTGTGCTCTTTTGTGATTAGGTTACCTTGCTCAGGATGATATTTTCTAGTTCCATCCATTTACCTAAGAATTTCTAAAATTCATTGCTTTTAAAAGCTGAATAATACTCCATTGTGTAAATGTATCACATTTTTTGTATCCATTCCTCTGTTGAAGGACATCTGGGTTCTTTCCAGCTTCTGGCTATTATAAATAAGACTGCTATGCACATAGTGGAGCACATGTCCTTGTTATATGTTGGAGCATCTTATGGGCATATGCCCAGGAGTGATATAGCTGGGTCCTCAGTTAATGCTATATCCAATTTTCTGAGGAACCACCAGACTGATTTCCAGAGTGGTTGCACCATCTTGCAATCCCACCAACAACGGAGAAGTGTTTCTTTTTGTCCACATCCTCGCCAGTATCTACTATCACCTGAGTTTTTGATCTTCTGACTGGTGTGAGGTGGAATCTCAGAGTTGTTTTGATTTACATTTCCCTGATGACTAAGGATGTTGACCACTACTTTAGGTGCTTCTCAGCCATTCGAGCTTCCTCAGTTGAGAATTCTTTCTTTAGTTCTGTACCTCATTTTTAATAGGGTTATTTGATTGTCTAGTGTCTAATTTCTTCAGTTCTTTATATACCTTGGATATTAGCCCTCTATCAGATGTAGGACTGGTAAAAATCTTTTCCCAATCTGTTGGTTGCCGTGGGACTCCATGAAAGCAGTGCTAAGAGGAAAACTCATAGCTCTAAGAGCCTACACTATGGAGAGAGCATACACTAACAACCTGACAGCACACCTGAACGCTCTAGATCATAAAGAAGCAAATACACCTAAGAGGAGTAGATGGCAGGAAATAAACTCAGGGCTGAAATCAACCAAGTAGAAACAGAAAGAACTATACAAAATATCAACAGAACCAGGAGCTGGTTCTTTGAGAAAATCAACAAGCTAGATAAATTCTTAGCAAGATTAACCAGAGGGCACAGAGACAGTATCCAAATTAATAAAGTCAGAAATGAAAAGTGAGACAACAACAGAAACTGAGGAAATTGAAAAAAAATCATCAGATCTTACTACAAAGGCCTATACTCAATAAAACTGGAAAATCTGGATAAAATTGACAATTTTCTAGACAGATACCAGGTACCAAAGTTAAATCAGGAGCAAATAAACCAACTGCAAAGCTTCTGTAAGGAAAAGAACATTGTCAATAGGACAAAACAGCAACCAACAGATTGGGATAATATTGGTTTTTATATTTTCTTTTTTGTTTCTTTCTTGCTTTTTTGTTTATTCTGTAGAAGATGTCAGAATTGGCATGTTGACTCATATCTTTAATCTCAGCACTTGGGAGTCAGAAGCAAGTACACTGGGTGTCTGTCAGCTCCTGGCTGGAATGGTCCACATAGAAAGTCCCAGGTCAGCCAAGGATAGTGTTAACCTTTGAAAAGGATAAAAAAAAGATGGAGGAGGTAGGGGAGAAAAAGAAGGAAGAAGAAGAAGAGGAAGAGGAGTAGGAGGAACAGGAGGAGGAAGAGGAGCAAGAGAAGCAGATGCTGTAAATCACAATGGTTTCATTGTATGAGACCAGTGCAGGCCCATCTCATTCTGAGGAGTAGTTAGGCAAAATACAAAATCTCAATGGAACTTTTGTAGACCTTTTGTCTCATTTTGCTTTTTTGAGCTTTATTTCCATACTATTGGTCTTTTCTTGTATATATTTGTTTCTGTTTTGTGTCATTGCTTGTGTGTGTTTGTGTGTGTGTGTGTGTGTGTGTGTGTGTGTGTGTGTATCTGTCTGTCTGTCTGTATGTCTGTGTTTCTTCTTTTATTTGTTTGGTTGATTTTTATTTTGTTTGTTTTTAAAGAAAGTGAGAAATGAAAGGGGCATGAGTTTGGGTGGGTAGGATGTTATGAAGAATTTGGATGAGGGGAAAACTATGACCATAATATAGTCTATGATTTTATCAATTAAAATAAACAAATAAAAAGAGTAATTTACAAAAAAAATTCTTGGACCATTAATAATATATTACTATATATTAGTAAAAATGTCACAAAACCCCTCATAATGCTTTAAGTAATGTTACAAGTTTGTACTGGGCTGAATTTATAGCTGTTCTGGTATTTTGTAGGTCACAAGTTGTGCATAATATAAAGCATTTAACTTTTCTTATGATTATAGTTGAGACTTTTGTCAAACTTCAATCTTACTTTGGAATCTTCTGCTAGTAATTGTTCAATTGATTTTGCCTTACATTTATGACAATAGGGAAGAGCTTCATCATGACCCTAGTGTCATTTCTAATGTGTAATGCAGAAATAAATATATTCAAATAAACTCAAAACATTAATGTGTAAGTAAAAGTCAGAAAATAATTACTAGTGATATACCTTTCTTGTACCCTTCATAGCACCGACAGCTAAAAGGTAGCAAAGAGTGAACACACATTATGTGCAAATGTGAAACATAATTCCCACCTGAATACCACCCAGCCTTGGCATGCGAAGTCAAGGAAGGAAGCAAGGATACTTGGTAAGTGAAAGATAAGGAAATATAATTTTCCAGTTAAGTAAACAAGAAGAAACGAGAGGCACATTGCTATTTGGATGGAAGTGATATACACATTTTTTTTCTATTCTTTAAAGAATGATATGGTGTCTGCACATTCTAGTTTACTCCTCTCCAAGGACTGACATTAACGAGTCATGTAGCTATGAACAACTCATTTTAATAGCCTTATCTTTTTCTTCCAAAGTGTAAGTGAGAGATTTCTAATAGGCAGTAATTTCCTCTTGCTGATATTCACCATGAACATCAAGACATACTTGGTGCTCAGAATAGCACACACAGCACTGTTTAAAATTGAAAGCAGTTAAATATGTTTCTTAATAATCAAGGCATAGACGAAATTTTTATTTTGTTCTCAATTATTAAAAGACTTTGTTTCAAAGCTTTTCACTTATTGATCAAGTTGCATTTATTATAGACTTCATTTTACCACTTATTTTACATTGATCCATTGATCTGAGAAATGGACATAACAAGGACCAAATAACTTGCCATGTTGCCCTAAAGGACGTGCTACTTCAGCAGTATTTCTCTTAACTTTAGTGACCTAGATAGAATTCTGTATGTTAGGATAGTTATAGGGTTTAGAACATTTACTTTGTTTTCACGTATATAAGGATCATAGTCTGAGTGTCAATTCCTTTTCAAAAGCTAATATATGGTGAGTTCTATACCCCAATGTAATGCTAGGAATAAGGGTATTGGGAAGAAAATGTCATGTTCAACAGGTTTATGAAGGTTATTGATTCTCATATAAAACATAAAATGGGCCTTAAGGATACACCTTATCACTTCTTCTACAGTATTGTTTGTAACCGGGAAGTAGGTCATTTTCTCAGGTCTGAATATTCTCCTTTTTTGCTTGTGGATATTGCAGCTTATAGAATTATCATGAATAAATTTATACTGACTAGAAATTACTCACTAATGACTGTTATACCAATCTGAAGGGAAAATTAAGAGAATATTTACGCTCTGTCATTTTCTCTATTTTCTTCATTTCATTTTCTATATAAGATATTGATGAAATACAGAGTGGTATAAATCATGTTACAGATTCAAGCATATTGTTTAATTTTTTAATCACATAAGAAAAATTATAGAACATACAAATGATGATCTAGGGATATTTAATTTGTTTAAGCAGTTGGAACAAAATCACAGACTATCTAAGTTAAAATAAAGAAACTTATATGTGAAAGTACTGTATTTTGGAATTTAATAAACAAGATATTAATTAGGTTGGTTTCTCTGTTAGCTTCACTCTGACTTGCATATGATCACTCTTACAACGTCCTCACATGGCTATCTTTGTACAGAAAGATTTCTGTTAACTTCTTCTCTATCTTTATTAGGACACTTGCTTAATTGAATGTTAGCTGAGTGTTAAGGCATCACTTCACCTTAATTATCTCTTATATGACATGTGTTTAAGCCCAGTAACATTGAGATAGTACTGTAAACCTATGTCTTAGTTAGGGTTTATATTGCTGTGATGAAATAACAGGTCTCAGAGCAAATTGAGGAGGAAAGGGTTTATTTGGTTTACCCTTCTATACAATAGTCAATCACTGAGGGAAATCAGGGCAGTGAATCAAGCAAGTCTAGAAGCTTGAGGCAGGAGCTGATGTAGAGGCCATTCATGGGTAATGCTTAAGGCCTTGTTCCCTACCTTTTGCTCAGGGTTCTTTCTTATAGAAACCAGGACCATCACTCCAGGAGTAACAACACACTCAACAATGGGCTGACCCCATCAAGCACTAACTTTAAAAATGCCCTGCATTCAAAACTTATGGGGACATTTTCTCAATGGAGGTTTTCTCCTTTCAGATAACTGTAGTGTGTGCCAAGTTGACAAAACTAGTCAGTACAACATATGAGTAATTTATTGGCATAATTCAATGAACAACAGTGTTGGTTTAGTTTGGATTGTATTTCTTCCTCATTACTAATTGCACATATTATATAAGGTCATATGGAAACTTACTGTTCTTTTAATGTTCATATATATATATATATATATATATATATATATATTCATATAAAAATAAAAGCGTTAAATTGTAGTTGACATACACAGAGCATTATACTCATCACAGAAATCACAGTGAGCCAAATGAATAGCTGAGCTCCTGATGTAGATATCTTTTCTTTATCTATTGTTGAATAGTGTCCTGATGGCAAGGCACAGAAAGTAAATGCTATTGTCATTCACTTGGATACATATCAGAACTGATGGCAAGGTCCCACTACTAAAGACAGAACACATACTGGTTACAGTATGTGTATAAATGAAGCTTTCTGCTGTCTGTCTTTCATAGTATTAGAAAGTTTTAGAGTCTGCAATGAAGAAAAGAAGCCTTTAACAGTCTTCTCTATTTAGGTGCCCCATGAACTATAATAATGTCTAGCATAACAGTGCAAGTCTATGTGTACAAGAGTGCCATGGATGATGGGAATAGGCAACTGCTACCTGATTGGATTTAAGCCTCACAACACAGAAGGAAACACATGCTTGGTGCTACTAAAATTTGAGTAGGAAACACAAAGTACAGAGGTATGAATCTACTACTATGATTATTGAAAATGGATATACTATTGAATTCTTTTTTAAATTTAAGTCTTGACGATACTTTGCAGGATTATTGCCCACCAATGTTCATGTTAATATCTTACTCACATTACAGAAAATATAATCCCCTCTGCTAACCTGT
This sequence comes from Grammomys surdaster, assembly GCF_004785775.1. Lineage (NCBI taxonomy): Eukaryota > Metazoa > Chordata > Mammalia > Rodentia > Muridae > Grammomys > Grammomys surdaster. The sequence continues at coordinate 4,448,309 of NW_021620961.1, forward strand.
GGCCTGGATTTGGGACTTGATTCAAAATATTAGACTAAGATAAAGGTGAGGCTCACTTGCAGATAAAGTAGAGACTGCAAATTCTGTTCATTTATGAGTTAACTAGAAGAGTGACTTGTCTCATTTGGTTCACATTAAAAAATGTGATAGGCCACAAAGATACATGAGACACTACCTAATGTCAACAGTGTCCTCTTTGCAAATAACTTTGTATTAATATATTATTTGTTAATACAGTAGGCTATTACCATCATTATTATGAGTAGCCATGGTAGATGCAATACTACAATGAGATATGTATATGTAAAATCACCCCAGGCTGATGCTTTTAGGACAATGAAGTCCTCTTCTGTCACCACAAGAGATTGAACACAGGAATTAATATTCTATAAACCCTTATGAGAATACAGTTACAACACGTGGCCTCACTATAACTAAGAATGCTTCGAAGTAGATAACATGTTTTAAGATTTGTTTTACATTTATTTATTATTTATTATTTATTATTTATTAATTATTTATTATTTATTATTGAATGTTTGTAGTGTGTGTGTGTGTGTGTGTGTGTGTGTGTGTTTGTGAATATGTCTGTCTATGCATTTGTCTCAGTGTCTCTATGGAGTTTAGAGAACAACTTTAGAGGATTGATTTTCTCCTTCCATCCTGTGGGTTCCCAGGATCAAATTTTGGTTGCCGGACTTTGATTTTAGTGCACTTCAAAACAGAACAGTCTTGCTGGCCCCATAACTGATAATTTTTCCAATACAAAGAAAAATAACACATGCATGCACACTCATATGCATATGGATATTATCCGTTATGAAAGTTCATTCATTTTCTTACAGTTTGACAATCAATTCCTGACAGGATTTCCTACAGTGTTGCTAAATTAGATACCAGGACATGGTTTTTGCCTTAAAAAACTCCGTGTTTTGGATATTAAGGGCTACACTTAAATCCCAAAATATCTGAGTGTAGTCCCATCTAGATTTTTAGCTATATAAAATCTGTGACTATGGTCATCTCTGATGAGCTACCCATAACAACATGAAGCATTATTTGAACACAATGCAAATTAGAAATTTAAATAATTTTACCCTAGCTCTCAAATCAGAAAGTATTTATTATTATTATCTTATCAAAAATTCAACACTAATATTCTTTAATAAAGAAATGTCATTAAAATGTATCTTTTAGTTTTTAATGTTATTTTTCTCTGAGACAAAATATAAAAGTACATTTAAATGTTATTTCCATAAACCTAGGTAGACTAAATATGTTCAGAATTTTATAAATTAGAAACCTTATAATTACTGATTTCTACCTTACAAATTTCATGCTGCTTCAATTCCAGTTAAGGAGTCTCATGCTTTCAAATCTAAAACAAAATCATTCAGTCTTACTCAGCCCAAAGCTACTCAGTGACATGAATCTTGTACAGAGACTACTTTTATACATGGGAAAGTTTTATGGTACAGTCCTATAAAGTCAAAATGAAAAGGAGAATTGAGATGTGTGCTAAATTGAAGGGTCACAATCACTAAGATTATATAACTTATGAAAAAATATATAAGGGCCCTTTTCTATCCACTGAGAAAATGTTCCCAGTATCTGAATTAAATCCAAAAGCACAATAAATTGTTGTGCTTAAACAATCCTGTCATAAAGGATGGAAACATCAGACTGAAGTCTGTAGCTCCGTGACGAATGGACGTACCCATCTGATGGAATAAGTTACAAGTTTAATGTACAAATAATGAACCTCTATTAAAATAATGGATATCATCAATCAAATCACCGCAGCAAAGCCATAAACCTGTGGCAACATAATGGCCATGAGGGCACAAGCTTTATGAATTGGGTACTGTACAATTCCATTTCTCTAAGAGACACTGCCTAATATATCCCTGTAAACAGAATTGTGAGTATGACAAAGGTTCTGGACTACTCATTTAAGATAATGCTAGGTTCGCATTGTGACAGCCACTTGTTCATTTTTAATCTCACTTCACCCTGAACGTAGCTCCGGCTAAGACAAACATCCACCTGCACCCCACTCTGATATTTCTATGTGTCTAAAATGCTATAAAAATGGAAGGAGAAAGAGACAGAGCACATTAAGGAAACACCACTTCTCTCTTTAAAGGAGGTTTAGTGTCTTCTTTCTCAGTGTTTGCATTTGCTAAATTCACTTAAACCCTAATTCATTTGAAGCATATTTGCTGCCTTTGCTCAGAGTTGTAACACTGTTTGCTGTTCATATCTTTAATTTGTGGATTTTATTATTTCCACTAAAACTTCCAATTCAAGTTAATAAGACTTTTAGACAAAACAAGAAGTGATTTAATGTAGCACTTACAAGCTATTCTCTAAAAGTTTAGAAATAAAAGTATATAAAAGGATAGTAGAAATTAATGATATCTATTTAGCAGAAATTATATATTTAATGTGAAACACTTTTCTTCTATATGATATCTCATATAAGTTTTGTTTGACTATTTAAAAATTTGTGCTAAAGAGTTATAACAATGACCTCATATTACAGCTACAATTATTTTTAAATTAATTTGATATAATTTCATGTTAAATAATATGAAAGTGTCCTCTTAAGGCTTCTAACCTATCTTAATAAAACTTAATTCTTGAAGACAGGTGGGGAAGAACGTGATGAGGAACTGTTGGAAGGTGTACCAGGAGTGGGATAACGGCTGGATTGTATAAAAAGATTAAAGAATAATAATAATTTTTAAAAACTTAATTTTTGGCATCATATTTTTAAAATATCCATATATACAAAAACGCTAGCATTTCCCTAAAATGTACATGTGTTCAATATGCAGAGACAAAGACATCATCTCTCATTTATGGAAATCTACACTGTCGATATGAAATTTTCAAGTAGTATACAATTAGGTGATACGTGTTAGCAACAGTTACTATGGTGCTTTAACAAAATAATTAATCCCCAATTCTGACATTAAACCTTATGATTTTGTTTCAAGCAAACAACAATAAATATTCACTAACCCATAACACAGTTGCTTTGGAATATACATAAACTGCAGCAGAAGATATACTGAGTATCCACAGCATTGTTCAACATGAATGCAATAAATTTTTAAACCACAAGAAAAATTTCCATATGAACATTATTAATGAAAAACTTTATAACACTCAAGTATTGTGAACCTGTAAATGTTTATCATAATTGTGAAATTAAAAAATTAAAAATTTGAACACAAGTTTCTTGTGAATAATATATAAAGATTATGCAGTTTTGAGCAGGAAGTTATCTACTACTATAGTTGGAACTGATAAATCTTCATAAATTATTCTTAATGTTTTCTCATTTATTTTCCTTCACGGATATGAGATATCTGTAACTAGAAGTAATACTGCTTTTACTTGAGTATTAATCATTTTTTAAGATGAAGCCATCAAATAAATGACCCTATTAATGTATGTGAGTTCATTCTCACAAATACTTAAGACATAATTCCCCCCAAAAATACATAGTTTATTTTACATGTTTATTCATTTATTAATTTTATACTTTTAGCTAAAGCATTTGTTGTGGTAAATTATATTTTATATTAAATAAATAATTCTTCTACTGACACCTCTGAAATCTCAGACAGGTACAAAACAATATCTAAAATACTGTATGTTATGTAAAGATCTACAAAAAAATGATGTCATGTATGTTATGAAAAGTGAAATAACCACAAATTTATGTTTTTCATCAGCATCATAATTAAATATATGTCATGAAGAATGATGTATCATTTCTTATCTAGCAATCTGTTATCATCTGGTCAAAATATAATTTTCCTTGTTTGTTTCCAGTGTTTCTAATATTTAAAATGAAGTACAATGACACACCATAATTATCTCACTATACACAAATGCTCTGAATGCTAAGACAATCCAAATAAAATTTATTAAGTGTTAATCTATTAAAATAGTAAAATTCTGTGAGAGATTTAAAATATATATTGAAATTTATCTCACTCTATGTTTTAGTCTTAAAACATATTTTAATCACCATGTGCTATATCCAGAAATTAGGCTATTAAATTACCTGAAACTCATATTGAACTCTATTATTTTCAACATTTTTCAGCAGTTAATATCTATTTTTTTGTTTGATACTATTTCATTTTTGCAGATTTCAGAACATAGTTTACATTTAATTGCTTGTATAACAAATGAAATAAATAAGGGAAGGCAAGACATTTTAGCAAATCCTGAAATTATCTAAGCATCTGTTTGATTTTCTTTCCTCAGTTTAGTCTTTTTTGATAATGTAAATATTTAGCATTGGTATTAACTAAAATTTTTAATTTCTTTTTTATTTCTTCCCTGACCAAGTCTTCCTTGAGTAGAGCACTGTTTAGTTTCCACGTGTAATGTATGTGGGCTTTCCATTGATTTTGTCATTATTGAAGACCAGCTTTAGTCTGTGGTGATCTGATAGGGTGCATGGGAGATTTTCAGTTTTCTTGTATCTGTTGAGGTCTATTTTGTGACTAATTATAGTGTCAGTTTTGGAGAAGGTACCGTGAGGTGCTGAGAAGAAGGTATATTCTTTTGGTTTTAGATGAAATGTTCTATAGATGTCTGTTAAGTCCATTTAGTTCATAACTTCTCTAAGTTTCAGTGTGTCCCTGTTTAGTTTCTGTTTCCATGATCTGTCCAATGATGAGAGTGGGATGTTGAAGTCTCTCACTATTTTTGTGCGAGGTGCAATGTGTGCTTTCAGCGTTAGTAAAGTTTCCTTTATGAATGTGGGTGCCCTTACATTGGAGCATAGATTCTCTCAGAATTGAGAGTTCATCTTGGCTGATTTTTCCTTTGATAAGTATAAAGTGTCATTCTTTATCTTTTTTGATAACTTTTGGTTGAAAGTAGATTTTATTCGAAATTAGAATGGCTACTCCAGCTTGTTTCTTGGGACCATTTGCTTGGAAAAATTTTTCCAGCCTTTTACACTGAGGTAGTATCTGTCTTTGTCACTGAGGTGCGTTGCCTGTATGCATCAAAATCCTGCGTCCTGTTTACATATGCAGTCTGTTATCTCTGTCTTTTTATTGGGGAATTGAATACATTGATGTTAAGAGATATTAAGGAAAAGTGATTGTTGCTTCCTGTTATTTTTGTTATTTGAAGTAGAGTTATGTTTGTGTGGCTATCATCTTTTGGATTTGTTAGAAGAAGACTACTTCTTGTTCTTCTAAGGCTGTATTTGTGGACAGATACTGTGTAAATTTGGTTTTGTCATGGAATACCATAGATGGTTTCTCTATCTATGGTAAATGAAAGTTTTGCTGGGTATAGTAGCCTGGGCTGGCATTTATATTCTCTTAGGGTCTGTATGACATCTGTCCAGGATCTTCTGGCTTTTATAATCTCTGGTGAGAAGTCTGTTGTAATTCTGATATGTCTGGCTTTGTAAGTTACTTGATCTTTTTCCCTCACTGCTTTTAGTATTCTTTCTTTGTTTTTTGCATTTGGTGGTTTGAATATTATGTGATAGGGGTCGTTTTCTTTTACTGATCTACTTGGAGTTCTATAGGCGTCTTTTATGTTTATAGGCATCTTTTTCTTTAGGTTAAGAAAGTTTTCATCGACAATTTTGTTGAAGAGATTTACTGGCCCTTTAAGTTAGGAATCTTCACTCTCTTCTATACCTATTATCCTTAGGTTTGGTCTTCTCATTTTGTCCCAGATTTCCTGGATGTTTTGGGTTAGGAGCTTTTTTGTATTTTGTATTTTCTTTGACAGTTGTGTCAATGTTTCCCATGGTATCTTCTGCACATGAGATTCTCTCTTCTACCTCTGTATTCTGTTGGTGATGCTTGCATCTATGACTCCTGATCTTTTTCCTAGGTTTTCTATCTCCAGGGTAGTGTCCCTTTGTGATTTCTTTATTGTTTCTACTTCCAATTTTTCAATTCTTTCACCTGTTTGATTGTGTTTTCTTGTAATTTTTTAAGGGCTTTTTGTGATTCCTCTCTAAGAGCTTCTACTTGTTTACCTGTGTTCCTCTGTATTTCTTCAAGGGAGTTATTTATATACTTATTAAAGTCCTCTATCATCATCATGAGAAGTTATTTTAAGTCTGAATCTTGCTTTTCTGCTGTCATGTGGTATTCCTGACTTGCTATGGTGAGAGAATTAGGTTCTGATGATGCCAAGTAACCTTGGTTTCTATTGCTTATATTCAAGTGTTTCCCATTAGCCATCTGATTATCTCTAGAACTCTTTATCTCTTACTGAAGCCTGTCTTTCCTGTTATCTTGTTAATTTTAGAACTCCTCAGAGTCCAGCTGTCTCTGTGGTCCTGTGATCCTGAGATTCTTGGTGTAACATCTCCTGGGAGTCAGGCTGCTTCTGGGATCCTGAAATCCTGGTGTGACCAAACTCCTGAGATTCTGTGATCCTGTGAGCCTATGAGCCTATGTTCCTGGGTGTGTTAGTGCCCCTTGGTGTCGAGCCTCCTCTGAGGGTTGTGGGATCAGGTGCAGAGCTGACACCCTAGGTCTGTGAGGGCACTGGCACAGACCAGATGGAGCCCATGCCACTTGTTGGTAGGGAGTTCCTGGGTCCCGGTTGGTCCCAGTTACCACTTGGGATTGTGTGCAGAGCTGGTGCCCTAGGTCTGCTCAGGACACCATCACAGATTTGAAGGAGACTAATTGAATTTTTACCACAGAAAGCTTTTAATTTCTTTTAAACTTAACATAACATACAGATTATTTCCTTTGTCTTAATTATTATGACCCATATTTTGCATATATTCTCCAAAAGTTGGTTAAGATTAATGACTTCAGATAGCTATTGAGTCAGAATTATACACTGTTAATTAATTAATTAATTAATTAATTAATTAATGGTAGCATTCAAACTAAAATTATATTAAAAATATGAGAAATTAGATATGTATCTTTGCTTGTCACTGTATTTAAATATTTATTTACAAGAAACATAAAAATATAACAAATTCGGTCAGCAGTGCTGTTTAAAATATCATTTTAAAGAGCAGATGAGATAGCTCATTTGGCTAGAGCAGTTGTCACCAATCCAATGACAGGAATTTGATCCCTGAGATCCACATGAGAAGAAAGAAGTGACATGCTCAAGATTTTTATTACAAGTTATTACAGAATATTTGATCACAGTGTGAATCCCAAGATTGTGTTGTTTACTGAGAAGAAACAAACAAACAAAAAAACTGTAGCTGTGATGTGGCTTATCTATAGCACATACCATAATCTGAGAGCTTTCTGCTTATTGTAAACAGGAATAAATAAACTAGGTAAAGAGGTGAAGCAAGCAACCAGTTGACAGGAAGTGAACATAAGTTTATTGAAAAAAACATAAAGATTAAGGAGTCAGAAGGAATAATAGATGCATGGGAAGTCGAAAGGAGGGACAATCAGTTTGAAAGATTTGTTTTGAGACAGCATGAGAGAAGGACATTGCTTTTAAGATGTCACTTGAGGAGGAAATTGAGCTGGATGCTTTCGCTGCCTTTCTGAGCTAGCAGGATTTCACCCAAACATCTGGCTCCTGAGTTTTCATTGGTAAAATCGAATGATTGAGACTCTGTGAAAAACAACAATATGCTTCAGGGTGAATGCCAGGACCATGGCATGTGACCCCACACAGATGTGTGTGTGTGTGTGTGTGTGTGTGTGTGCATGTGTGTGTGTGCATGTGTGTGTGCATGTGTGTGTATCCTCTTTGACTAAACTAAACCTGTTGAGAAGCTAAGTGGCTGTTGATGCAAATCATTAAAATTATTTGTTCTTCTTCACAGCACATATGCAATATGCTAAGTTTTCTCTACAATTAATTTACAAATCAGAGAATACATGTTATGTTGACGTATTTTAAGAAATTAAGACATTCCAAATTATGAAAAATTCATTTTGCAAGTGAAGAAAAAGCTAGATAGTAATTAAGAAAAAGATAATATATTCTTGTTAGGGTAAAGAGAACATATTTTAAAATATATTCAATTTATAAGATGAATGTATATTTTAATGGAATTATCAGAAAGTTGGATAAATTGCAGTTTATAAGTAATTTATTGTAATATTTACAATAAATAAAACTAAATCATTATGTGTTCAATACAAGGTGAAAAAAATAATAGTTACTGAGATAATATTAAGGAAATAAGGTATGACCCGATCAGTTTTACAAATAAAAAGAATTTTTTTGAAAAGCCAAGTAAACCCATAAATAATATACCGCTAGAACTTAAGGAATTATTGTCTATCTTCTTGATATTAGACAGTGATATCACATACCAATATTTTAGAATTTTTCCCAAGCTCTCGAACCTAATATAAAAATCCTATGGCTACTTCAACCTTAGCTTTAAAATATTAAAATCATCACATGCTTCTTATCTTTACTGTGCCTTTTGTTACTGCTCTCTTGTGCCTTTCTTCCTAGCCCTAGAATTCATATTGTCTGTAAAGTAGAAGCATTTGCTCTGTAGAGCTATACAGAGGAAGTATGTGTTTACTGCACATTAATGTTAGTTGATTTTACTGTTTGACTTGTTGTTATTTTAATTTTTGGAAAATTTTGTGCTCATTTTTTTTGTTTTATGGCTATGAATGTTCTTCTTGTGTTTATGTGCATATGCATTTAGACTTTTGCATGCCTGATGCCTACTGAGGTCAGTAGAGAGTACCATATTTCTTAGAACTGATGTTATAGAAGGTTGCAGGCTACCAGGTAGGTGCTACAAACAGGTCCTGAGACTTCTGAATAGGAAAAAGGTCTCTCTACTGCAAAATCATCTCTCTAGCTCCTGTTTTGTTCTTTTTTTTAACACACCCTTAAAAATACCTACTTGTAAACTTGAACAATTTATGTTTCCAATTTTAATGTACAACATTATTTTTTTTCTTCTCCAATCAATTTTTAGGGAAGGTGAGATTTAGTGTTTGAGGAGCAATGATTATTTTCTTAAATGTCTCAAGGGTGGGAATACACATGCTACTGAAGCAAGATCACTAAGCATAACATGGAAGTATTTAAAATTCTAAAAATTGCCTTCCAAAATCGCTGGAAGTGGGAAATGGCAACTGTTGAAATAATAAGACCTATGCCATTATTTTTGCTTTCTAATACTTATTTTAAAAGTTTGAAGGAACATTGAGAACTTTTGGTCTGGACAGCACTTAACGATATCTTGGCATCAGTGCATTCTAAAAATTATCACTCACAATTAACTGATGCTTAATCTTCCTGAGAACAGATGGCAAAGTTAAACAGAGTTTGCATATTCATAATCAAAAAGCAGGAATGTGATTGAAAATTCACACTGAAATACTTTAACAGGATAGCCACATTTCCAGACAAAGGCACTTATATTTCTTCTTACTTTTCATAATTTTCAGCTTCCATTCATCCTCAAATTGAGGTATCATATTTCACACTGTTTGTGTTATAGTCAGTTATCTGACTGTCAGGTCAATCTGTTTTGTACTGAGTTCTAGTCTCCAACTATTATTAAATATGCTTAGAAGAGACATGTGTTTGAATGGTTTGCAGACTATAAATTTCTCATTAATGGGTATGGGTAAGCAGACACAATCCTACATCCTGAAGAGAAAAGCTGGTCACTAGCTTGACTTAATAATTTGTTTATCAGCATTTTGGTTGCTTTCGTGACCTAAATACATTTATAAAATCTTACTTTGACTTATGTTAATAACACCTTCAGACTATTATATTTATATACAGTGAGTAGAATGACTTATATATTGTAACCATATTGAAAATAATCATAAGCCATCTTTTAGATATTGTCAATCTTAAAAAAAACAAAATTGAGTTTCTGACATCAGTGGCTAACTATTGTATCTCCCATTATTTTAAGAGTTCCATATAAGTGCTGATGATATCAGTCAAGGATATTTGTAACTTATTCTTCCATTCTATCAATGTAGAATGAAAAACCTTGTCAATATCTGATACATTAAGTACTGGAACTGTGAATTGATCATGCACAAAGTAGAAAAATAGATAGTGCCTTCTCTTCTCTCAAAGACAAAGAAATACTTGAAAGTTACTTAAATTTTATATTCATGCTATTTTTGCCTTTTTGTTTATTCATAATGCAGTTTTTGTTGATACAAAACCTTTTTTCTTTTACTGAGTTAGCACCATGTTTTGATATTTTCATTTATGATTCTATGAAATGTCACCAGTGGTTAAAATAAGTAGCTGGGTGTATTAATTAGCTTCCATCTAGCTAGTGTCTTTAATTGCTGCAAGACAAATGTTAGTTCATAATTGAAGCTAAAAAATGTACCTACACTTTTTGTCTGTATGTCTCCGTATTTCTCTCTCTCTCTCTCTCTCTCTCTCTCTCTCTCTCTCTCTTTCTCCTTTTTTTCAATATATTTGAATATATTTGACAGAGTATCTCGGTACCACTCAAGCCATCCTTAGATTCACTCACTGTATACTTGAGGCTGATACCCAATGTATTACACTCCTGGTTCAGTTTCATTGTACTCAAATTACCGGTATGTATCACCAAAGCTGCTCAGTATTTTGACATTTATTCCTTAATTCCTTTCTTTTATAAAAGAGCAAATGTATGTAGAAGAATAATAAGAACAAAGAAATAAGAGAGGTAAAGAAAAAGAGTGATGGTCCCCATGTAACCCTATCCTATTCAAATCCATAAGATTTGGTTAGTATGAAATAGATAAGATGTGGTTGTAAAATGGGTAGAGTGGCTAAGAGAATTATGCTATTAAGTGCTATTTTGGTCTGTTTCTAGTTTTAAGCAGGTTATACAAGAAAACATAGGATGCAACTACACATTTGCATAAGTTATATATAATTTGTAGTATAAAATACTAAAATAAACCATTATAACAGAACACTAGTTGCAACTTTTACAAAACTTTAGATTATCTTTACTAAAGGTTTAATTTTTTTAAAAAAAAGCTAACATTTAATGATTATAATGCTATATAAAAGGTTCTATGTAATACTAATTCACAAAACCAATTATGCTACCATAGACCAAGAATTTTAATTCATAAATATCAAGAGGACACTTCCTTAAATTGAATAATACTAATTTTTAAAATAGTTCTTTAGCAACATATAGTTCAAGACATTATTAGCTAAAAATTTATATTTTATCAAATTCCCTGCATCTAAACTTTTCTTATGTCTACTTCACAGCTCTTCCCTCTGTAGCACATTAAAGCAAACCACTCAGTCCTTCTCTTCAGTGTGTTTCAATGCAAGTATGCATTTATGTACTCAACCGATGAGCTTCTTTCCTGCCAACTATTTGATTTGTATATTTGAAATCTGCCAATAACGAAATTGCAGTCAGCCAGGACAAATTTATTACATTTTATCTCTCATGTATGACTCTGAGAGAAATCAATAGAAGTTTAAACAAGAAAATTTAAAGTAGTTTTAAATGGGGAAAGGGAGCTTTCAGCTATTTTATTTTGATCTACTTTCTTCTATAATGTATTTAATAATCTCTGATCTTATTAAAAATTTGTCTTACAGGAATTACAAGTTATTTTTCTGAAAGAAGTATTTACTGAGAGCTGTAACATCTGTACTTAATCTACAATTTTTCTTTACACTCATCACTTTAATTGAAAAGTTCAAAATGTTATACTTATTGCAGTGCGATTAATTAATGCAGTGCAATGAGTATATGAAAATAAAATACTTAACTAATATTACCTGCTGACATGGTCATTATTTATGTATGATAATAGAGAAGTAGGTAAGAAAATCAGTAAAACAGACCAACCAAATATAACTCAAAGAAATAAGAGCTGTTGATAATCTTCGCCTGAAGTGTAAACATTGATTGGAATATCACTATGTTAAAATGTATTATTCAATATGGGTGTGGATTAGCAGTTATAACAAATTATTGAGGATTTTTTGTGAATTGCATTTACAAGCAAATACATATGAGTCTGGTATCAGGTAATACATAAGTAATTATATTAGAGGCAAATTAGAAAACACTTGCAAAATGAAATATATCTTCCATTAATTTTAACTAATATGATTATAAGAATTGGCTATACAACAAACCTATTTTTTACGGTTGCCTCAAATGCACATATTGAAATCCCAACTTTCTGGTGTGATGAAATTTGGAGATGGTTATTGTCAAAAACGTAGGGATAAATAAGACATGATCAGGAAGTTCTTGATATGGGACAATGCATTTAGAAGTATGTACAAAAAAATCTTCATTTTTTTTTCTGTGTGGAGACAGGAAGTATGAAACAGAAAGCCATCATTCTGGTGTAATCTTTATTTGACTAGGGTTATGAAAAAAATAAGTTGCTATTGTTTTAGCCATTTCAGTGATCTATTTCCAGTTGCTCAAACCAAGTCTCCTAGATATTTTTCTATGTGTGAGAACACTGTTTAGACTGCTACTCATATGAAAGAAAGCTTCTATCTGTGTTGTAGATGGGTTAAAATGTGGAGACTTTTTAACACAAACCAGAAAATCTCCACATGAAAAGTAATTTTGTTTTTAAAAGTCTCTTTCAGTTTGCTTATATGGTGAATTAAAATTTGTCCTAACTTCAAAATGTGCTATGGTAAAGAAGGCACAGAACTTTTGTGAGAGGCCAACCAATAGCTGTTCAAACTTAAGACCCATGGTACCAGATAGAGGTCATGTCTGAGATTGACAGGAGGGCCATGAACCAGAGACTGGATAACTCAGAGACCTACAAATGAACCAAACGCAATTGGCAAGGATAATAGCCAATGAAATAATTCCCAATGATATTCTACTGCAGTCATAGATCAGATCCTAGAAAAATGGGCATCAGAGGTTTCCATCTGGCAATTGATAGGGACCAATGTAGAGAATGCAGCCAAGCATTAGGAGAAGCACTGAAGAAGGGGAAGAAGGATTGCAAGGGTCAGTGATATCAAGGACACCCCAACAAAACAGCACCAGCTAACCTGTGCTCATTGGGTTAAAAAGACTGAAGCAAAAGTCAGAGAGCCTATATGGGTCAGATCTAGATCCTCTGTGTATATGTTATTGTTCTATTGCCTAGTTGTCTTGTACAACTCCTAACAATGGGAATGGGGGCTATCTCTGACTCTTTTGTCTGCTTTCAGGACTCTTCCTCCTACTGCATTGCCTCTTTCACTTCTGATACAAGGTTAATTGTTGAATCTTATTGTAATGTATGTATGTTTGGTTGGTATCTCTGAGAGAACTACTCTTTTCTAACAGGAAACAGAGGAAGAGTTGATTTGTGAAAGAGGGGAGATGATGGTGGGCATAGGGAGGAGAGGATGCGACAGGCAACTTCAGTAGGGATGTAATGCATGATAGAATAATTCAAACAAATAAAGTCACCTGTAACATAAAGGTAGTATTGTTAATAATTTTGGATCAGGAATTGTTCATTAATGATACCTTATACTTTGAGAAGGAGCAATAATTACAGTGATGTAAAATTTATGTCAAGAGTTTAACCAGGACAACTTCCATGGGGAAAAAAAAGAAAGCGAATAAGAGGCAAAGAACACTATTTAGAGTATGGGAATCTAGAAACTAGCAAAGTCTGTAACTAAGATAAGACAAGAAGGGCACTGTTTCTGTCTCCTTGGGACAAAGGCTTTATTTGAGAAGCAATTTCAGTTTGCTGCAGAAATAGTACGTGATATGCAAAAGATAAACCTAATGAGTCAGAATTGGTCAGGGAAGTTGGAAATGGTCAGATGAAATGAAGCAACAGGTGCCTCGGTTTCTCCTCTAAATTCAAGATGCAGCAAAGAATCTTGAGGGGGATGTTATAGTAGCAACCTTGGCATCCTAAATGGAGATTTATACTGATGAAGCAACTCCTATATAGAGATGATGGAAAAGAGTATGTATGTTTTTCCACTCATAAATACTATTTAAGTTTTACTGGTCTATACATGAGTTTTGGCTATTTATTCCAATATAATAAAATTTGAAAAGGATTGTCAAGTCAAAATCAAAACAACTAACAGAGACAAGGATTTGGAAAACATCTGCCAGGAAATGTAATGAATTATGTGTTTTTACATAGTTATTGACCTATTAGGAAAGCTATCTATATACAAAATAGTGTATTTTATTAGACTTTTATGTAGAAATGGAAGAGAGGTTTGGTTTGAGTGGAATTTATTTTTATATGTATATGAATTTCAGAATCTTTATTGTATTATAATAAAGAATTCCTTAAGAATAATCAATGTCCTTTTCTGAACATACTATACTGTTTCACAAGTAGCATATGTCTCTTTAAACATACTGTCAGTTTTTTAGACACAAAATGATTTATATTTTGCAATGGGCTTGTCTATTTTGCTTAGAATATAATGGTTGAAGGAAATTATTCTTTACTAATGGAAGCATGAGGATCTAGTGTATGAGAATTTAATTAGGATCAGCATTCAAATTGTTAAATATATCTTGAGAACATGGGTGCTTGTTATACATTCCAGAGGAAAGCGAATGTGGTTTGAAAGATTTATATTGCACATAAATTTTTTAAAAAAATAATATGTTGCAAATATCAAGTGTCCACAGGTGTGTGGAGCCTTTCTGGGTATTCTATTCCACTGATTGACCTGTCTGTCTCTGTATAAATACCATGTGGTTTTTATCACTATTTCTCTGTAGTATAATTTGAGGTCAGGGAAGGTGATATTCCTAAAAATTCTTTTATTGTTGAGAATTATTTTCACTATCCTGGGTTGGTTTTTTTTTTTTTATATGAAGACAAGAACTGCTTTTTCCATGTCTATGAAGAGGTGCATTGCAATTTTGATGCGGAGTGTAGTGAATCTATAGATTTCTTTTGGTAAGATATCCATTTTTCACTATGTTATTCCTAGTAATCAAGAATGTGGGAGATATTTCCATCTTCTGGTATCTTCTTCAATTTCTTTCTTCAGAGACTTTAAGTTCTTCTCATACAGAACTTTTACTTGCTTAGTTAGAGTTATAGCAAAATATATTATTTTATTTGTGGCTATTGTGATTTCTTTCTCAGCCCACTGATCATTTGTATAAAGGAAAGCTATTGATGTTTTTGATTTAATTTTACATCCAACAACTTTGCTGAAATTGAAATTTTTCAGTTTTGGGAGTTCTCTGGTAGAATTTTGGGGGTTGCTTATTTATACTATAATATCATCCACGAATAGTGATGCCTTGACTTCTTAACAACAGATTTTCATGGCAGTCAGATAAAATATAGTAGTTTTTCTATGTTTTACAGGCTAGAACAATGCTACAGCAATAATCAGTAGTTGAAAAATGGTAAAAGGAATTCTAATGATTAGTTTAATTCAATCAAGACTGGTTGTTTGGTGCTATGTTCATTGCTGCTTCAAATAGGAGCACTGTAATAGGTTGGTATTAGTCCTTCTGTATTAGAGACTTGCTTTTCTGCCAAATTTTGCTAATATGTATATTAGATAAAAGAAGTAACAGCTTTATCCCAGTTAAAATAGATGTTTAAATAATCTTATCTGTGTTCCAACCAAATTTAATTTAGTCAAAATTCTGTTACCTGATGTGATGGCTTGCATTTGATTTAATTGAAGTATATTTTAATATTAAGTTGTCCCTATGGTGGAATCTGTCTGCTAGATTATAGATGAACCAGCCAGATGGAGAGGAGAACACTACCTTTGTTGGGCAAGATATATGAAATGTTGTAAATGTTGATTTTACTTCCCCAGAGAAAGGGATGAGGTGAGAGCTGTACCCAAGCTTTATGAGTAGATGTACTGGGCTAAGCCTAAAGCATTTCTATCTGACTATCTCTAGGTCTAGTCCTGGAAGTTTCTAACCACATCCAACCTAATCTTCAGCAAACCTGGACCAGGTTTCAGCTTATAACCTCCATCTTCCATTTTATAACCTCCTAGGATAATTAAACCTCTGAGTATTACCCTTTCTATCTCTTTCTGAACTATGGCTGAGTAGTTCAGCTGTTCTCTCTCTCTCAAAACCCTCTACAAATTGACTGGTTCATCTGACTTCTCTCAGCTTTTTATTGAATGGATCTTCTTGGGAAAACAGCTTCTGAACTCTACTGACTGACTGACTGCTCAGACCAAAGGGAATTGAATGGACCTACACGGCATGAACTCAACTAACACATAACAGCACTCACGGCATAACAGCACTCAACTGAGCTACACCAAAATGAGCTAAATTCATTGCCACTGCTCTTTCTGCCCTGCTCTTAAATAGCCTTTCTTTTCTGCCTGTGCTCATGGGAATTGGGCAAACCCTATCTCTGTTATTATCTCAAATCTTTCTCTGTCTCATCACTTTGTCTGCACCTCAATTAGATATCATTGTTTATGATTAAAGGTGTGTGCCAAAGTCGTATCTATAATCCAAACAGAGCAATTCATGGTGTGTTCTCGGGGCACATATTTCCTCCAATCCAATTAACATAGATCTAAGTCTTTGGATGTGATCCTTTGTCAGAGTCGTCATGTTATTGGATTAAAATTCTTCTACAGAATGCAATCCTTCCTATTTAAATGCTTGCAGTATGTGAAGACTTGTAAGTGTGCTATGACTCTATCCAAACCAGTACTTGTTGATGAAAGTGTAAGATCCAGAATTTATTTTCATAACAATTTCTGAGTATTCTAAAGATTTTGTTGTTCTTTGTTTGTATTTTTCTACTGTCACCACTGTGGAAATATGAAGTCTGATGTCAGAAAAAAAAAATAAGATCAAGAGAATTGAATGTGGATGTATTTAAAACAATGGGATGGTTATCTTTGATTATTGGAAAAGTTTATTTCAATAATTTGGTATGAAAAATAATTTATAATTTTGAATAACTGACTTCTAATATTCCTAACCAAAATCTTTGTCGCAACTTTTGTTTATAAAAATCTGCAAATGAAGCCAAACAATGGTGGAAAACATCTTTAATTCTATCACAAGTGAGACAGAAGTAGGGGGATCTCTGCGTTCAAGGGCAGATTGTTATAATATTATTTTTATATTTCATTCTACAAAGTTTGAGACTGTTCAAATTAAATTTCTGAAATCCTAGTTAGGCTTCTTTACGTAAAAAGTAGTTCTCAAACTCTGGGTTGTGACCCCTTCGGGGTGTGGGGCATGTATCATATATCTTGCATAATATATATTTGCATTATGATCAATAACTAGCAAAATCATAATTATAAAATAGCAATGGAATAATTTTATGGTTGGGGTCACATCTATATTCAAGTGTTGCATTATTAGGAAAGTATAGAACCACTGATCTAAAGTTTACCTCATTTTTTAATACAGATGCTACATATCTGAATCTGATTCTTTAGAGATACAGAACTTATGTCAATCCATAAATTTATTATTTATTATATCTTACATAGTTTATATGTTTTACAGTATTGGGTCATCAAACCCAGGACATCATGAATCTTTAACTATAATATATGGATTAAATCTCAAATA
Organism: Grammomys surdaster; assembly: GCF_004785775.1. Classification (NCBI taxonomy): domain Eukaryota; kingdom Metazoa; phylum Chordata; class Mammalia; order Rodentia; family Muridae; genus Grammomys; species Grammomys surdaster. The sequence goes on from NW_021620961.1 coordinate 4,465,839, forward strand.
AGTAAGTAAGTAAATAAATAAATAAATAAATGTACGTATTTGAAAGATGGAGAAATATATTAAATACATGTCTTCATAGACTTTTATGTCTGCCAATAACAATGGCAAAATGAATATTTTAAATACATTACACATATGCATATATAAATGTATGTATTTGAAAGATGGGAAAATATATTAAATACATGTCTTCATAGACTTTTATGTCTGTCCAAAAACAATGGCAAATGAATATTTTAAATACATTACACATATGCATATATGGTAAATAAATAAATGAATTATAGCTTAAAAACAAATGGAATTTGTTTCTTTTTTGTTTTTTTATTTATTAATAATTCCATTCATTTACATCTCAAATGATGTCCCACCTCCCGTTACACTTCCAGAAACCCTCCATCACACACCTGCATTCTACTAACCTCTGTGAGGGTGCTCCCCTACTCACCTACCATTTCCTTCCCCACTGCTCCAGCATCTCCCTAGGCTGGGGCATCAAACCTCCACAGGACCAAGGACCTTCCCTCTCAGTGATGTCAGACAAGGGCATCCTCAGCTACATATGTATTAGGAGTCATGGATCTCTCCCTGCACACTTCTTGGTTAGTGGTGTAGTCCCTGTGAGATGTGGGTGGTTTAGCCAGCCTAAATTGTTCTTCCTATAGGGTTGCAATTCAACTCTGCTCCTCCAGTCCTTTCGCCAGCTTTCCCACTAGGGTCCCAGAGCACAGGCTGATGGTTGGCTCCAAGCATCCACATCTGCACTGTTAATTGCTGGCAGAACCTTGCAAGGAACATCTACAACATGTTAATGTCAGCAAGTGATTCTTGGCAAGAGCAACAGTGTCAGGGTTTGGTGTCTGCAGACAGGATGGATACCCTGGAGGGGTGGTTCCCACATGGCCTGTCTTTCAGTTTGTGGTCCATATTTAGACAAATGGGGCCTCATAAAATTACAAAGCTTCTGTAAGGCAAAGGGCACTGTCAATAGGACAAAAGGACAACCTTTTTTTGGGGGGAAAGTTTCTTACCAACCTTACATCTGATAGAGGGCTAATATCCAAAATATACAAAGAATTCAAGAAGTTAGACTTGAGAAAACTAAATAACCCATTTAAAAATTGGACTACTGAGCCAAACAAAGAATTCTCAACTGAGGAATCTTGAATGGTCGAGAAGGACCTAAAGAAATGTTCAACACCCTTGGTTATCAGGGAAATACAAATCAAAACGATTCTGAGACTTCACCTCACACCAGTCAGAATGGCTAAGATCAAAAACACAGGTGACAGCACGTGCTGGTGAGGATGTGAAGAAAAAAGAACACTCCTCCTTTGCTGGTAAGACTGCAAGTTGGTAAAACCACTTTGGAAATCAGTCTGTCAGTTTCCTCAGAAAAATTGGAAACAGTTCTACCTGAAGACCTAACTATATCACTCCTGGGTGTATACTCAAAAGATGCTCCAGCATATAACAAGGATACATGATCCACTATGTTTATATCAGCTTTATTTATAATAGTCAGAAGCTGGAAACAACCCAAATGTCCCTCAACAGAAGAGTGGATACAGAAAATGTACACTTACACAATTAAGTACTACTTAGCTATTAAAAGCAAGGACTTAATTCTTAGGTAAATAGATGGAACTAGAAAATATCATGCTGAGTGATGTAACCCAAATACAAAAGAACACACAAGGTAGGTATTCTCTGTTAAATGGATATTAGCCTAAAAGCTCAAAATGTCCATGATACAACCCACAGACCATATGGAGCTTAAAAGGAAAGCAGGCCAGGATCTGGATGCTTCATTCTTGTATTAGAGGAGAAACACGGTGATCATAGGAGTATTAGAGAGGAGTGACCTAGGAGGGAGAGGGGAGAGGGAGGAAATAAAGGGGAGCAGTATCAGGTACTGAAGGAGATGGGACAGAGGTACAAAAGGTCAGGAAATCGAATAAAAATATGTGGAAGTAGGGGAATGAGGAACTGAGGTTAGCCACTGGAGGGTTCCAAATGTCAGGAAAGCAAGGGGCTCTCAGGATCCAATAGAGATAACTTTAGCTGAAATGCACAGCAACAGGGAGCTAGAACCTGTAGAGACCACCTTCAGTAGGTAGGCATGGCCAAGATTTGAGGGATGGGGCCACACACCCATCTCAAAGTTTATTTTGTTTTTATTTTTTAATATTATTTATTTATTTTTATTTATATGATTACACTATAGCTGTCTTCAGACACACACACCAGAAGAGTGCATCTGATCCCATTACAGATGGATGTGAGCTACCATGTGGTTGCAGGGAATCCAACTCAGAACCTCTGGAAGAGCAGTCAGTGCTCTTAACCACTGAGCCATCTCTCCAGCCCCATCTCAAAGATTTTAACCCAGAAATGTTCCAGTCCAAAGGAAAGACAGGAAAAATGGAACAGAGAATTTTTAATTTTTAAAATGATATTTTTAGATTTATACTTTTGTTTGAGATTTACTTTAGTATGCCACATTAGTGGTAACCTAAAAGACATAAATTTTTTGTAATCTTAGAGGAAAAATACATTTTATAAAGAGAGACTAATGGATATTAACACATACATTTTGAAAATCTTAAGTTTAATTCTAAGTATGTTTTCCATTAGGCAATTACAAACCTGAATCTATTTCTGTTTGTCTTTTTTTAATGTAGTTTGGGTTTATATGTATTTCGATAATACTTGGTTTGATGTGTTCAAATGTCTAAGTAAAGTTCTATCATTAGCCTAAAAAAGCCTTTATTATAGCTAGGTTTTTGTTTTCTCACAAACATTATAATTCTCAAATGGATAGAATAAATAATTATTTTATTTTTAGGTTTATTGACAGAATAATTATTCACTTGTAAATGTTTGGCCAGGCAGTGATGGTGCACAACTTTAATCTCAGCACTCAGCAGGCAGAGGCAGGGAGATCTCTGTGACTGAGGCTAGCCTGGTCTACAAAGCAAGTTAAAAGTCAGCTGGGGTTACACAGAGAATGCCCCCAAAAGACATTACCTGTATTAAGTTCTTTAAATAATATGCTCACCCATTCAAGACAGATAATTTTTATATTGTGGGATTTGGTAGGAATAGGAAACATTATTGTTATATAAGTTTAGATTTTTTTTCTGTTATCTAGCTTTATAGAATCCTAATAAACTACTTATTATTATAATTTATGTCATTATAACAATAGCATTAAAATACAATGTCATTGCTTCTTTAAAGAACAAAACTTAGTTTATACACTTATAACAGGGTTTTAAAAGAATAGTTTTGTACAAGTGTGCATTGTTTCTATGATCATGGGAGCAGAATTGGAGCCTCTGGACCTCACTTATGCAAATGTTCATCTGGTGTTTCTTCTGTATCTGTTATCATGCTTTTGTTGTAAGAGAACCTGGAAACATAAGGACTATGCTTCCTTGAATTTATTATCTTGTCCAACAATAGAAGTTGAGGAAGGGATTTTCGAAACTTTGGCCAGCTGTTTGACATGCTTTTAAAAACTTGAGAGTTTTGATGGGCATCTGAGTTGTCAAGAACTTATAGGAACATACTCTTAACATGTGGAGACTTGTTGATTATATACTGTGACAAAACTGCATTGATTTTGTAGTAACCCATTCTATTTCATGAGAAAGAAGTGTGTAATTGAACTCTGAAGACAGTGTGTAATTTACATTAATAAGGAACCCTATCAAAACACTATCTCTTGGTATATTTTGATACCATACATAAAATCTATAAATATTCAAACATTTTCACACACAGTAATTTTGTTATATTTGTAGATTATGAACATTCATCTGCATATTATATAGTCTATTTCCCTGTCCTCTTTTGAAATTATCAGAATTAAGCAATGGTAATTGAATATACATCGTTTCCTTCAGAATATTCACCAGCATTTTTCTTCCTAGTAAGCTGATAATTCTTTTTTTTTTCCTTTGCCAGGATGATAGTAAAGTTTAGGAGCCCACTTTCAGATTGTGTCTGCTAATAATTTATCAAGAGCCACAGTCTGATACACCCTAGCAATTTCTGCAGGTGTCCAGGGGCCTGTTTGGACATCTATTACAAAGGAGGAAATGCCAATAACCAGGTGTTCTCCTGTCACTGTGGTTACTGCCATTCCCCAGAGTCTTAAAGTCCCCATTACACAACAGAGGTTGATTCAAGAAGTAGCTCAGAGATAAGATGTCCTGCCAAATTCCACATTGACTGTTTCACAGGAATGATTAAATTTTAGAAAGAGCCAAATCAAGAAAATGTCAAAACTTTGAAAAAATAAATAAAAAGGAAAAAGAAACAGAATGACTTTAATATACATATTTAAATAGAAAATTATAAGGAATTATTTAATCATACTTCATTTATTTTTTCTCCTGATATCCAAGTATACAGCTAAACGTAGAACTTTTTTCTCATAGATTCTTTAACAAATCAGCTATCAATCTTGTTATTATGCTTTAGTTGAAATAATAGCATGGTTTGAGTACAATTGGTCATCATCACGCAGGTTGTTAAGCAGTTAATTCAGTGATTCTAAAGCATAAGAGTCTCAAACCCCTTCTGGAAGTTGGTAATTAGATTTTGCAAAGTAACCTCTAGTTTTAACATTATCAAATAAGGTCATAGCAATTCAAAAGCATAATTCAGTTTTTAGTGCAAAAATATTGTTCGACTAAAAATACTACTTTTAATATTGGCAGTAATTAACCCCAGATGTTTACTCTTTCAACACCTTTGTTCTGAAACAAGTATAAAACTATTTCAGATAGTCTTAGCATACTTTATCATTTAATTGTAACATCTTATACTAAGAGGCTCAATCAAAAGTAATTATTAAACAAATACATTTATATGCTAATATGACACAGAATAAAACAGGTATGAAGTATTGAACTTTGCATGTTCCTGGATTAGAAACAATCTTCAGTCTCAGGATTAAGTCACTAAACAAAAGAAAGTTAAGAATATATGAGAAAGGAAACACTAAAATGATTAAAGTTTTCTGAAGAATAGCAGCCTTACAATGGCCTGCCAAATCTGTAATTAGCAGTATATCCATTGCTCTACAGGTACTGTTAGCATACTGTCTTGTTTTGACTATTTCCTTTAATTTTCCTGCCTCTATTTTGGTGAACAATGGAGGGTAGCACTAACAGATGCTGTGAGTTTTCAGTGGGTGAAGAGTAAATGACTTCCAAAGAGGAAAGGTGGAAGAAAAGAGAAGCCAATCTAGAAAGTAAAAATACTTGACAGTGATTAAATAGTCTCAAGCATTTACTTGCCACATTGAATACCTTCATTAATTTTATTGAAATTATTTTTCTTTGAAGAAGAGAGATCCTGGCAGATTCTAGTAAAACATAGAGGAATAGTAATGAGATATGAAGGAGGAAATAGAGTTAAATGTGGGCCTCCTGAATAAATAATCAAGGAAGAAATTATGCACGCTGAGTAGGATAGCCCAATGAGTATAAATACCTACCAAAGTATATAACTTTGTGCTGTTGACAAAATGTTCTGAGATAAACATTTTACAACATAGAATTATTTATCTAAAATAGTCATTATATCAGTATCTTAAGTCAATTGTCTACTTAGAGACCTCTATTGGTTCATTTTCTATGATAGCAAGCTACTCAGGGCTGAATAAAATAATAGTTTCTGTTTACATCAAAAGACAAATATTACAGAACCAAAGGCTGCTATTTTCATTTCAGACAAAGGACCATGCTTGAGCAAGCAAAAATGTCTATAAGCCTTCCTAACATTTCTTATTTGTTTTTAAAAATTACTTATTCTCTGAGAGTTGTTAACTTCCTTTTTATTACTTTTATTTTTTAAAGTCCAGTCATTAGTTACAATATTGACCTTCCTCTCCCACCATTCTTAATTCACCCCTAGTCCTTACCTACAGTAAAAGATCTGGTGACTTTATTTTTAATCTCTTCAAGAACAAGTTGTGCTGTTCAAATATTAATAGATACTTGATGTTCCATTGAAAAGTGACCCACACAATAGAGGCCAGACATTTAGAAAAAACTGTCTCTCCCACAAACTAAGAAGTGTTAATAGCTGATTAGCTATGAGTGAGACTCTATCTTCCTCCTGGGTTTTATGTCCTCAGCTTTCAAAGGTTTTTGTGCATTCTATCCCAATCCTTGTGAGCTCATATGTGCAACAGCCCTTTTTTGTCTAAATGATTATTCCACTGCATCAGGATGTTAAACTCTCTCTTTAATCATCTGGAAGACTTGAGGTTTTAGATGGGCAATACATAAATTTCTTTTATGGCTGACCATTCCACAGTCTCTTATTCTCTGCTCTTTGGCCAGTTGTGGGTACCTGAGTTAATCACTATCTATGGCAAATAGAATCTCCTGAACTGAGGATTGTGAAATGAACTGGTACATTGGTTATAATGATTGACATCATCATTCTTGCAAGTACATCATTCTCAAGAATTTCTGACAAAGTTGCTTCTTACAATTCATTTAAGTATGTATATATGCATGCACATATGCATGTATGTATGTATGTATGTATGTATGTATGTATGTAGAATCTGACACCATGAGCTGCCATGTTTACCAGATTTACTGTTTGTACACAGTCCACTTTTTCTGACTTATAGAACTGGCACTCTTCTGCCCTGCTGTAGTCTCTAGGCATCTTTATTCAACCAATAGTTTTAAATTAAGGATAAAAGTTACATAACATCACTTGGTTTATGTAAGGATCTCTTCGTCCCTGGCACCAAAGAGAAATTGCGGGCCAATATTTAGCCTTACAACATATAGCAACAGACAAAACCTCAACAATCCTGGAACACATGAAGTAAATAGTAGAGGGGTACATGAACAGAATACATTTAATCCATATTTTATTAAGCATTGTTAAATGTTTCAAGAATTTGTTATTATTTATAGATCAAATATGAGACTCTTTACTTGAAACATTACTCTTACAAACTCAAAATATCATGCCATTTGAGAGATTTTGCTTGTTATTAGAGGGATCATGTGTTAGAAATGTGAGATATGGTCCAGAACTAAGAGGCAATGTCATCTTTTAATGGTGAAACCTAGTAAAAGGTCAGTGGAAGCATTCCTTTCAAAAAGACTCAATATATTTCTCCTGTTGTGATGGTAGGTAATGATCTGTGAGACAGATTTCTTGGCATGTCCTTGAATGATTATATTGATTGTATAATTGTGATAGAAATGTTTACCCACTGTGGATAGCACTATTCCCTACACGGCATCTTAGACTAAGTGAAGAAAGTAAGTTGAGTATCAGGATTTATTTATCATTCTTTCTTTCATGATTGTAAATAAAACTCAAGCCCCAGCTGTCTTGACTTTCTTGTCATGACAGATTGCACCCAAGAACTGTGTGTAGGAGGGGCTAAGATGAGAAGAGAAAGGAGAGGAAGAGGAAAAGGAAGAGGAGGAGCGAGGCGAGGGAAGAGCAGAGATGTAGGAGGATGGAGAACCACGCATGAGTCCAGAACAGTCCTGGGTAACGATTTATATCTTAAGGCTAGATATTGGGAAACAACTCTAATTGTGTGGGCAAATTGTTAATTGAGCATTTCTAAATATATAAAGCCTTTGATTAATATTTAAGCACTAGAGTCTCATTTTCCTACTGGGCCCACGTGGATGCCGAGATGGTTTTGGCAAAGCCTAGCCTTGCAGATATAGCATGGAAGATTGGCAGAGCCATCTCCCAAGCTGGTGTCTCATGGGTGGCAGGACTGGTGTTTCTGGCTGGCCATTTCTAGCTGCAGCATGCACTTGGCCTCTGGCCACGGAACATGGCGGCTGAGCTAGGCAGAGCCACCACTTAGACGATCGGCCCTCACAGCCCCATTTATTAAATATTAACTTCAACAACTGTGAGTGAACATAAATCTATTCTTTACAAATTGATATTTTTCTGCATGTCTTATTAAATCCACAAGAAAAATAATTACAGTACCTGTAAGCCTAATTAATTATTCTTAGATTTTTTTTTTAAAAAAGTATAAGATTTACAGGTGCCTAATCATATGTGATCTGTACCAAACTTTCTACCCACTGTATTAATATTGTTATAAAATTATCTACGGAGATATCAGATATGGGTTTTAGTCCTTTAAACTTCTGCTGAGACTTTGGTGACCTTATTTGTATAAACAACAAAGATTTTCTGACCATTTATAGTAGCTGTAAACCACCATTAATTTAGTTTTTAGTAGAAACTGAATGGGGGGATTTTGATCAATAAGTAGAAAATTTTAACGATTGTTTAGATGACTTGCTTTTATTCTTACTGAATAAAAAGAAAACATCTGGACTTGATAGGAAGTCAATAAGCACAGCTATATTTATTCACTTGGTAGGTAATAAGAAATAAACATATAGTGTAAACTTGAATATATATAAATATAATATATATGCTCTAAAACACTAGGTAAAGATAAAACCAGTGATAAAATATTTAATAAACTCTTATATTAATTTATAGCTGATTTAATACATATGACATATCCATTAATATTTATTAGCAAAGTTATTTTTACTGTTGCCATATTGAGAGACTATTTAATTACTTCTCATGGGACATATCATTTCAATTGCTTGATTTTGAGTCAAGGAAAAGAGACTTTAAAAATCAATTGGCATATGATTTAGTTTTCTATCCACCTAAAATAGCAGAAATAATTATGTTTAGGTAGAGTCTTATGAATTACATTTTACAAAGTTCAGTGGACATGACTATATATCTCCATTTTACTTGATCCCATATAATTCTAAATATGGCTAAAATTTTATTAATAAAATTGAATCAATGACTGCTGAGATCATGCAAAAAGAAAAATCATTCTTCTAATACTATGCCAGAAACAATTTTTTCCAGGAGCTTGTTGAAGTTATTTTATTTGCCTTTAATGTTACATTTCATAATTTTGCCTGTTGTATTTATTGCATTTTGGTGACCTTTCTAAGCTAAAAAATATCACTGTTGGCATTCCTGCACAACATTTTCCTTCTCCAATTAAAAACACTTACTACATTTTACTGAAGATGTAGATGAGGTATTTTAAACACTTCTGTATTTTCTTAAAATATAATAGAAGCTTAGATTTCAGCAATAACTCACCAAACAAATAACATCTTGACTCTGGAGTGGGGAAGAAAATGTGTTATATTAGAAATGTAAAGTAAAGGATCCTTTAGAACTGAGTGCCATAGAAGGGAAGAAAGGGATAAAATCAAGGTTTCTCACTAGTCCACATTATCTTTTTCCATAAACATACATTCACAAAGATTTCTCAAAGTCTGATTGTAGACTACTGTAAAGTATTTTGTATGTATTGCAGAGGGGATTAATTCTTATCAGAGAGGTAAGAGAACATCACCAATGCCCGTACAATCACTTATAAATATTTATTATCCATAACACATCTCTAGCTAAATTGCTAATGTTAAAGGTTAGAAATTTAGAAAAAGATTCTCAAGAGTATCAGGATATGTGATTCAGATTATAGCACCAAGAGTCTCATACACAGCAGTAAAAGGGGTAGAACAGCCAAAAATATTCCAATACTTCAATACTTTAACATGATCTTAGTATCTAATATATCATTAGGAGTCTGAAAAATTAAATATATAAAGAATGAAGAATGCGGATCTAATGAATGACATCTATAGCAGAGAAAACACATATTTGGTTCATATTAGAGTCAAACATAAATACAAGAATATTGCATGCAGCTACACACAAACACACAGACACACACAGACACACACACACAGACACACACAGAAACACAGACACAGACACAATCACAGACACAGACACACACACACACACACACACACACACACACACACACACGGTATTAGACAGTTATTCTCCAGCACAGGATGGAAAGCTACCAGACAGAGCAAATGAAATATTTTGTTGAATTTCTTTATGAGAGATACACAAAAAACATCCTTTCTCTTCCCATAGCAACATTTCAGATGAGTATCCAAAAGGGGAGGTAGGTAATAATTGTTTACCTTGATTGCAGACTTGTTGGATTAGAGAGATATCCAATGTTTCTGTGAGGCAATTCCCACATGGACCTTTGGCAGTGCTGAATTCAGGTCGGAAGCTCTCTCAGGAATTCAAAACATAAAGGGACCAATCCTCCTAACGTCGGTTTCTTTGTACTTTGTTTTTGGAGATAATAATATATAATCCTAATCCTATGTCATGATGGGATGAAATTCCTAAAATCAAGAGCCTGTATAATTTATTTTGCAAGTTGTTTCGGTTAGGAGTTTTTTCACATTAATAAAAATTTTGACAGTTTCAGGATATTGGTACCAAAAAAGTACAACATTGTTGTGAATACTGAGCATGATTTGGATCAGGTCAATAAAAGGAGTTTGGAAGTATTTGAAGAAATGAAGAAGTAAAAAGACTAAAATATAGCAATCAAAGCTTGTGGTGCTACTTTAATGGGAGGTGAGAAAAAATAGTATTAGGATTATGAAAACTAACGAGTCCTACTGAAAATTCAGATGGAAATGAGGGCTCAACTGGGAATTAGACTAGCATTCATTCATGCTGAATTGTGGAAATGGACTTCTCTCTCTCTCTCTCTCTCTCTCTCTCTCTCTCTCTCTCTCTCTGTGTGTGTGTGTGTGTGTGTGTGTGTGTGCATGCGTATGTTTGTGTGTTTGTGTGTGTGCATGAGCTCTCTAAGCATTTGTGTACAGCTGAGTTTAAAGGTGATTGGCTAATTGGGTTGGCAGAGGAAATTTCAAGGTAGCTTCTTATTCAACCTGTCACATAATTGTCCACAGCGTTTTGTTATTGCGTTTGTTTTTGTTTTGTTTCCACGGCAGTAACAGTAAATCTCAACAACAATACTCAGATCTGAAACACTTAGGAAAGCAATTAGTTTTTCCAGTAAATGAATACATTCAAAACTGGGAGCAAAACAGTGGTGGTTATTAAGGATTGTATAAAAGAAATATTGAGTTTGGACTTTGGGATAGCAAATATAGAGTGTTTGTGTTTCACGATATGTACTAAACATGCACACTGGTGGCATTCAGGTCTGACATATTGTGATTGAAGAAGAAATTCAGTTGCCAAGTTAACCCTGTCATGAATCTCAGTTTCCAAATTGGTTGGATTGAAAAATCTCTTAGAAAATTAGTCCAACACTTCTTTATTATCTTGACTTCTTATTGTCTGTTACGGTATATTTTGAGACGATTAACTGAAGTAAAGATGCAAAGTAAATATTTCATATGTTAGGGCCTTAATAGAAAGAAGTAGAAACCATTTACAAATTGATAATTTGCTAGAGCGTATAAGGATAAATATTTATAATGTGATTTGAAATTATGCTGTTTTGGTAAAGAGGGAGTTGTAGATTTTAGTCGATCTTCATGCTTTCATTAGTAGTTGTTTAGGTTTTTAGCCCTATGATTTTCCTCTTGTTGAGATCATCTGAAGTCTAATTAGAGAACTCATGATTTTACCACTGCAGAAACAGAAAGCTATTGCTGCCCAAAATGCAAAGCAGAAGAGAACATTTGAGGCCCAGTCCTCCTTAATATATCTGACCATAGTTTCAAAGGGATTATGACTGGAGAGAAAATATTGTAAGAGCCAAAGGAAGAGGAATTTGGCCGTCAGATTCTTTCTCTTAGAAATGTCAGAGGAACTGGATTCATGAACTCTCATTAGTGTGGCTTCCTAGGAAAGATTAGAAAATGAGCATACTAGAGTGGAAAGAGAAAAGCTCTCAAGCCTTTAACCCTAGAAAAAGAACTAGAGACAACTGGTAAATAGTAAAACTAGAAGAAATATTCTTTCCTGGGATAGAGACCATCAATTGGTTAATTAATATCAACTGTCAGTCTTGATGTTATTATACACACTCATGCATACACACATACACACACGCACACACACGCACACACACACACACACTTATATATTATATATCTCACATAAATGCATATATTCATACATACATACATACATATAGACTGAACAGGTTGTATCTATGTAACATCGTAACAACAGTTAAAAAAATACGTCATGAATTTGAGTGAGAGCAAGAAAAATTACATGTGAGGAATGGACAGAATGAGATAGAGATTGGAGGGGAGATATGAAAATATATACATAATATATATTATATATAACATACATAATTATGAATGTATATAGTTAAAAACAGTCTAATGTATCTTTTCCTGCTCTTCATTTCCAGGATCCACTAAGTGAGTCATTCTGCATCTCTGAGCTCTCATTGAAACTTGATGACAAAGTAATATTTCTGAGGCTTTGTGGCAAATGAAAACTCAGTGAGGGAAGACATGACTACCCCTCGAGAGACTTGAGGCCTCAGGGAGTGAGGAGGCCTGGTGGAGTGGGCAGAGATGAGGATAGAGGAAAAGGATGAGGAACTGTCAGGGGGCAGACCAGGAGCCGGATAATGACTGGATTGTTAAAAATATGAGAGATTATTTAAAAAAAAATCTTTCTGTGTTGTCCATCATACCTTTGCAAAAACTGGATGTTCCCTCAAAACGATTAATTAAAAAATGTTTGTATATATCTAAGTTAAATTTTTTAACTGATATGCAACACTTTAAATATAATTTAACTTCAAGTGAAACCTCAATTTGGAGATATATTTTCTTAAATACTTAAGATTCGCAGCACACTGATGAATGTTGCAGAAAGTTTACAATGAGTTCAGGCTATTGTTGGCTAAATAGTATTATGACACTAAGGGCTACACTGCAAGTCCTAGCATAATTTTTTTTAAATAAAGATAAAAACAAATACAAACAACACCAGCTTCGTTTGAATATGCCAGTATAAGAACTTACATAGCATCATCTTTCTTTATAGCAATAAAATATAAAATTTTAGCCATTCAGCAGTTTGTGCAAAGAGACACTGGAAGTTTTCAAATGCTTTTATTTGCAGCTATTAATCATCGTGGTTTATAGGAGCTCATCATGCTATACATACATTATTCATACACAATAAATCATAATTATAATGTCATTAATAATTTAATTAAAGGAAGGCAATTGGGCATAAGCCATAGAACTAAAGCTCTCTCTTAGGATTATTCTTCTAAAGGAAACACACCCTATAAAAGGAGAGAGTCAACAATGTCAATATTGGGCTGAGACATCCATGTGTTGATGCATATTGAAGTAATACAATATGAGAGAAAAAGGGACACTGAAGTGCCCTAGTGTAAACTGTAAATTATGACATCTAGATAAGAATGGAATTACTTGCTTTGTAGAGAAGTACACATAGTTCTTGAAAATTGTTCTACCTGAGGACCCAGCTATACAACTCCTGGGCTACACAACTCCCAAAATATGTTCCAAGATATAATGAATATACACACTCTACTATGTTCATAGCAGCCTTATTTATAATAGCCAGAATATGGAAACAATCCAGATGTCTCTCAACAGAGGAATGGATACAAAATAATGTGATACATTTACACACGGAATACTACTCAGTTATTAAAAAAAATGACTTCATGAAATTTGTAGGTAAATGGATGGAACTAGAAAATATCATCCTGAGTGAGGTAACTCAATCCCAAAAGAACACACATGTAATGTACTCAATGATAAGTGAATATTAGCCCAAAGCTCAGAATACCCCTGATACAACTCACAGACCAAGAAAGAAGACCAAAGAGTGGATGCTTCAGTCATACTTTGAAGGGGGAACAAGGACATCCAGAGACTTTCCCATCTGGGGATCCATTCCATATACAGTCACCAAACCCAGAACCTACAGTAGATGCCAAGAAGTACATGCTCACAGGAGCCTGATATAGCTGTCTCCTGAGAGGTTCTGCCAGAACCTGACAAATGCAAAGGCAGATGCTTGCAGCCAACCATTGGACTGAGGATGGGGTCCTCAGTGGAGGAGTTAGAGAAAGGTCTGAAGGAGCTGAAGGAGTTTGCATCCCATAGGAAGAACGACAATATCAACCAACCAGATCCCCCAAGGGTCCCAGGGACTAAACCACCAACCAAAGAGTACACATGGAAGGATTTGCAGTTCCAGCTGCATATGTAGTAGATGGCCTTGTCTAATATCAATGGGAGGAGAGGCCCTTGGTCCTGTGAAGGCTGGATGCCCCAGTGTAGGGGAATGCCAGGGCTGGAAGGCAGGAGTGGGAGAGTGAGTGGGGGAGCACCCTCAATAGAAGCATGGGGTGGGGGCAGGATAGGGAGTTTCCAGAGGGAAAACCAGGAAAGAGGATAAATAAATTTTCTAAAAAAAAAAAGAAGGTATATATAACTCAGAATTGTTCCTTTATAAAGGCAATACAGGGACAAAGACTGAAGGAAAGGCCCTCCAGAGACTTCCCCACCTAGGGATCCATTCCATCTGCAGACACCAAACCCAGATACTATTGCTGATGCCAAAAAGGGCTTGATGACAGAAGCCTGGAATAGCTGTCCTCCAGAGGCTTGCCAGAATCTGACCACCACAGATGTAGATGTTTTCAGCCAACTATGGAACTGAGAAGAGGGACCTTATGTGAAGTGTTAGGGGAAGGATTAAAGGAGCTGTAGGGGTTTGCAACCCCATAGGAAGAACAACAATATCAGCCTACCAGATCCCCCAGAGCTCCCAGGGACTAAACCACCAACCAAAGATTACACATTTTAGGACCCCGTGGCTCCAGCCTCATATGTAGCAGAGGATGGCCTTATCAGGCATCAGTGGGAGGGGAGGCCCTTGATCCTATGAGGGCAGGGTGCCCCAGTGTAGGGGAATGCTAGGGTGGTAAGATGAAAGTCGGTGGGAGAGTACCCTCATAGAAACAGAGGGAGGTGGATGCGATTGGTGTCTTGCAGAAAAGAAACTGGGAAAGGGGACAACATTTGAAATGAAAACAAATAATACCCAATAAAAAATAAAAATACAAAATTTAAAAAAGTAATAAACAAGGTTCTAATGTGAAAAAGCAACACGTTAGGTACAAAAAAACACATAAGTGTGTACATTATTCTAACACAAGAGAAAGTGGAAAACATGAAGACTGACTTATTGTGTCAAACAGGAAAATTTACGTTAGCTGTTGTTTTTAAGACAATGTTATATTTCTTTACCAGAAAAAATTTAAATGTTTCAGTTTCTATCTAATAAGGCACATGACTCTGAACAGAAAAGCAAATCTGCTGAAATATGTTTAAAAGAAGTTTTTCTTCGATATTGACACATGAAAATAATTAGTAATTTTGTTGTACCATGTAAAATTGGTGATATTAAGAACTGTTTATGCATTTATTAAATGAATATGAAATTCATTTTCCACTTGTAGTGAGCAGTACTTTTAATTTATAATAAGTGCTATTTTAAAAGAAACAGATGATTATAAATTATTTGTTTAGACATTATAAATACCTCTTCATTTTTATCGAAATAGTTTTGGCCAAGACTCTGGCCAATAGGAATTGATGGTGATAAGACACAGAGCATTCAATATTGACACAATGTAATCTTTTCATTGACTTTGTTTTCTGATTTGTAAATAAAAGATTTTATCATTTTCAATTCTCTAGTGCATATCACTTTTTAATTTTTAGAGGCTTATATTTATTATGTAACATAAAAAGACGCACACTGTGTGATTTTTCAGGCATTTTTTTCACTTAAAACTAAGACTTTCTATGGAAGTAAATTACTCACACATTTGACAGATATCTAATGGCATTCAAAAAGTTATTGTTGACTCTCTAAGTTTGGATGGTGGGTCTGTGAACATTTTATCTTGATTATATTACACAATTGAATAAATCACCACAATGAAGATTATATGTAATGAGATTAAATGATGTTTTAGCACTTATTAATAGACTGAGTAACCATTCTTGAGGTCTGCTTAAGATGTATAGTTTTAGAATTAAAAGCAATTTTTACTGTAATTATGAGAAAAGACATTGTTTTATAAAATGGATGGAGAGATTTTTCTTTTAAATCTTATGTGTTGATAATTACCAGATGTTGCATAACTAGTATCTCAAGTGCTATCTTTTGAAATAAAAATAGAAGTCTTAGATGTAGATAACAAATGTTGTCCTAAAGAAGAGGGAAAGAGATCTGCGGTCAAACTAATCTGAGATAAAAAGTGACTTGGCTTGAAGGATAAAAAGACTTAGATAAGATTCTATTATGAAATTATAAGAATAGAGAAAACATAAGAAAATGGACTGGATTTAATAAACCTATCGAATAAAAGAATTACATAATACTAAAGCTTATTGTTTGAGTTCATCTATTTTAAAGATATATTAAATAGCCTTTTAAGAGGAATGATAAAAATTTAATCATGTTTGTAGTTATTTAAAAATCAGAATAAGAATGACTTTTCTATGACAGAGATTTTATATCACGTATTTGGCAGAGTCATATATTCATTCATAACACCTAAACATTAGTTTTACCAGATTGAGTTTCATTCATGTTTGGACATAAAACAGTTTGTAAATGGGACTTCTGTTTATTTTTATAGGAAGTAATATGTGTAAAGACCAAAAAGTTATGTGTAGTTTTAGAATGTAAATACCATTTTAACAGAATAATTCAATGTCTTAACTTCACTTATGTATACTTTGTTATTAATATAGATAAAAATATAAAAAGTCCCACTAAGAAAGACTTTCTCTCATAAGAAATGAAATTAAAAGTGTATGACTAGATAAATGTAACATATTTTGTTGATAACGTTGGGTGTTATAAGACTTTTCTGCATTTACAGCAATAAAATAATACTATTATTGTTCTTTGTTATGTCATATGAGAACCTGAATTGAATAGACAAAATAATAGCAATATTGAAATGGGAACAATTCTTATGTCATGATGTGAAGCTATTTTCGTTCCAGTTTTAACAATGTTACATTTGAATCTGTCCAATATCCCAAAAGTAAACTAGTCCTCTCCTAAAAGCTATGAACAGATTATCCCAATCCAGTTCAAAATTAACAAGTCAAACTACTGAGAATAAATAATTCTCATTGTCCACTGATTAATGAGAAAACAGTTTCATGTGAAACCTCTAAATCTCAGAGGCATCACTGAAAAAGACAAGGAACATGTGAGAGCTGGCTCAATAGACTGTTTTCTCTTGGGTAGACACAGCTTTGCCACCTTAAACTCACAACAGGAATTGATCTGTTTTAAGACTCATATTTCAACACCTGTCCTAGAGAGCAGGATTCTAGTAAGGCTCCATTCCTTCCTGAGGATTGATATGCAAATAATGTCTGGTGGGAAGGGAGAGACATATTCTTCAGTAATGTGACTTTGGTGAGGTGGTGTTCCTGTAAAAAATAACCCTTCATTCATACTTCCATAAAGCAACCATTGGGAAACACAGCTGGTTATCAATATACATAGAATTCATAAAAGTAGAAGAGCAGTTGATCAATAGGAGAGGACAGAGAAAAGAAAGAAGACTAGGTGAGTGAATAAGGTCAAAATTTATTAAGAATATATATGAACATGGTATAACTAAGTTTCATTTAAGTTCCATTACTTATATACTAATAAAAATACAATAGTAATTAATCATTAATTGAAGCTAACCCAAAGTAAATTGATTCCAGATATGTGTCTTAATTAGAATAAAGTGTGTATATATATATATATATATATATATATATATATATATATGCATAGTCATAGGAAAATAAAAACTCAAATGTATGTGTATGTATATGCATATATCTACATATTTGCATATATGCATATGCATGATTATATAATGCATATATAAGTATATATAAAGAAGTTTTCCTCATAGATGCAGCTATTGATATGAAGTATATAATGTAGAAAAACTGTTACAAATTGACAAATTCTAAAAAACAAGTACAGAAGAGATCATTCTGTATACAGGTAATGCAAACTACTTAGTTCATAGAGCAAGATTTACTGGTATTAATGAGATATATTACTTTGCTGGAGATTTGATTGAATTTTACATATCTACTAAACACCCATATTTCAATACATATTTCCCTTCTAAAAATAATCTACACATGAGAAAATCACATTCATATAGTAGTCTACAGTATGCATACTATATTTGCATAATTTATGCATATAAATGTATGTTGACACACAAATCTTTTCATGCTTTTAAGATGGTAACAAATAGGTACTTGTTTTATGATAAAAAAAAAAAAAAACACTTAAATATCCAAATAGTTCTTCATTATCACAGGTCCATTGATTAAGAGTAAGTTAATATAAAATTGAAGCCTGTATTTCAATGGTAGTTTTATAGATATTTATTATCATTTTCAATATTTATTACTTCATTTGTAGTTCTCTTTCTTTTTAGATTAATTTTTTATTGGATATTTTATTTATATTTCAGATGTTATCCATTTTCCCCATTTCCCATCCAACCAGAAAACCCCTATCCCATCCTTCCCTCCTCCTGCTTCTAGGAGGATGTGCCCCCACCCACCCACCAACTCCCTCCTCTTCACCCTAGAATTCCCCCACACTGGGGCATCCAGCCTTCACTGGACCAAGAACTTCCTCTCCTACCTATGCCAGACAATGTCATCCTTCCCTACATATACAGCTGGAGACTTGTATCCCTCACTATGTGCTCCCAGGTTGGTGGTTTTGGCCCTGGGAGCTCTGGTTGGTTGATATTGTTGCTCTCCCCATGAGGATGCAAACCTTTTCAGCTCCTTCAGTCTTCTAACTTCTCCATTAGGAACCCCATGATCATTTCAATGGTTAGCTGTAAGCATCCACCTCTGTATATGTCAGGCTCTGACAGACCTCTAAGGATGTAATTCTCTTTCTTAATGATTGTGTAGGGCCCACATAATCTGTGTTTGTATGAATTTCCTCATTCATCTTTTGAAGTGTCCTTTGAATCAGGCCCTTGATTGGATGCACTTAGCAGGAAATTCCCGGAATCAATTTTAAAACCACTTTCCAAATTATTGTTTAAGTTTATGGTTATATTTTGCATACAAATCATCAGTTATATGTACTGTTAAGTCTTCTAATTACTTTGGTATTTCCATGAAGAACACAGTGTTGGTTATGCCTAAATGTCACATTTGTCATAATGTCATCTCATTTCTTGATCTTTTTTTTTTCAGGTTGATCCAATAAACACTGGGAAGTATTTCCATTATGCCAAATCTCTGTATAGAACTGGCCTTCTAAGGGGTCCCAACTACTAAATCATAGCTACATTTTGTTTATTATCGTACTGTTTCATCTCTTTTGTTTCATGAGTTTAAAATAAGCATGGATTCTTGAATAATTGATCCATGTGTCCTAATCCAAGTTTTGGCTCTTTCTTTTTTCTACATAGAAAGAAAGCAACTTTCAAAGTTAATAATTAACCAAAATAATTTACAAAGATGCATCCTAAATTCTCAACAAATTTCATTGCCAGTACTCTTTGAAATATTGCAGGTTAATTTTTCTTATCAATTTATAAATATTTTTTGAAAAATTTATACATCTATCCAATGAAATTCAATCATTTATATTGTCTCTATTCCTTTATCTGTTTCCCTTATCTCCTCAACAACATTTTCCTCTCATCTTTATTCCTAGTGTGTGTGTGTGTAATGTGTATATATGTGTGTAGGTGTGTATGTAAAGTTAAGTGTCTGTGTGTGCATGTGTGTTTTTAAGTACACATATGTGTGTATGCACAGCACATGTGTGCATGTGTGTCTGTGTTTGTGTGTGTATCCTTGGGTTCTTGTGGGGCGGGCCTGTGTGTGTGTGTGTGTGTGTGTTTGTAATCCATTAAGTTCAGCTGCTGTTCTTTATATTTTCATGGGTGTAGGGACACCCCACTGGAGCATAGCAAACTTAACATTGGATATATCTTCAAACATTAATATATTTTTTTTCTGTAGCAAATATATGTTGACAGTAACTCCTAAGTAAACAATGAGGCTTGAATCTCTTTTATGAAGTTACATGAGTCTACAAGGTAACTTAACCTTCTGCATAATAAATATAAGCATGCCATTTTCTATACAATCAAAAATATTGCAATTGTACAGTCTGATTTTCTCTTAAAATACAGGGAAACTGAAATATCTCTAAATAAATCTAGAAGTCCTAATTTTAAATTGTTCTATGATATGTATGATATACTCATCATGGAATTGTCATTGACTCCCGAGTTTTAGACAGTGATGTCTTTTCTTATTTTTTGTGATTAAACATTTTTGTACAATAGATTTTAATCATGTTTTCCCTTCCCTTAACTCTTCCCAACTCATTACTACCTTCTTTCCAGCCAACTTTATATTTTTCCTCTCTCTTTCAAAAATAAACAAACACATCCAGACACACACATCTCATACACACACACAAAATAACAAATCAAAACTAACCACCAAATGTCATAAATTATAAAATGGCAAAATAAAACAAAATGAAAGAAAAATCTACCTCTTTAAACACTATAGCGTTTATTTTGTGTTAACCAATCATGTATCTGCTCGAGGACTTTCCAGAAGCATGCTGATATACTCATTGCATATATATATATATATATATATATGTATGTATTTAGATATATAAAAATATAGATAAATAGATATATAAATATATAAATTATAAAAATATAGATATATAAATATACCTATATGCATACAAACATATATCTATCTCTATCTCTATATTTTTTATCTACATCTATATGGAAATTACTTGTTTCCTCTTTTTCTGTAGGTACAGAGAAACATAACTTCTTGGTTACTGTGGGAGCCTGTGTCTGCCTCTGCATATCAGAGCTGCCATCCTCTTTGTGCTTTCTTACTTGCATCAGTCCTGTTGATTCTAGAAGGCATTGCTTCTTTTGAAGGAGTCATTTATCACCTCTGGCTCTGGCTGTCTTTCTGACTCTTCTTATCTCTTATAACAATGCTTTCTTAATGCACATTTCTCACTTTGAAGAATTAAGGTTAAGTTCTACATATATACCTTGCTTATATCCATTTCAACTTAAAGAGAAAGGCTTGACTTTTTAAATGTTTGAATATAGTGTGAGAAATGTGTGGCATATGGATCCCTGCAAGAGCATCATTCTTGGTGCTATTGCTTCATAATTGTTTAAATCATGTCTCTGGCCTTCTCAGAGTTGTTTATGGGGATACACATCATCTCTTCCAAGTTCTGGTATATTGCAAATTGCTTTTCATAAACTTTTTATGGCTAATTTTTGTCTTACCCAAAAGTTTAGACCATCCTTTTCATTTTTTCCTTTCCTTTTTGTATTGCTTATTTTATTTATTTACATTTCCAATGTTGTCTCCATTCCTCATCTCCCCTCTACAAACTCCCCCATCCCATACCCCTCCCCTTTTCCTATAAGAGAATGCTCCTCCACCCAATCACCCACATCCACCTCACCACTCTACCAAACCCCTATGCTGAGCCATCAAACCTCCACAGGACCAAGGGCTTCCCCTCACATTGATGCAGATAAGGCAATTATCCACTGCATGTGTAGTTGGAACCATACTTCCTCCATGTGTACTCTTTGGTTGGTGGTTTAGTTGCTGGGCACTCTGAGGGTGTGGGGGACTGTTAGTTGATATTGTTGTTCTTCCTATGGGGATGCCATCCCCTTCAGCTCTTTGAAAAGAATTTAGGATTACCTACTGACTGCAATGCTAGACATTTACTTGGAAACTCCTAGCCTGTCCACTCTCCCTGTCATTCACCCCAGTTATCTTCAGTGAATCCAACTTCCCAGCCATAACTACATTACCATACTATCCCTGGATCATAATAGATTTGCATTTTTGATTTTTGTTTTTTTCAGAGGACTGAAAAAAGCTTCCACTTTTTTGAAATTTACAACCTTGAAATAAAGGTTGACCTACTTCACCATTGATAGCTTGGTTATATTATGGAACTACTAATGGGGAGAAAATTATCATAATGAATGCAGTTTAATTTTTATTTGTATGCTTTCTTCCACTATGTTGTTAAGTTTGGAATTTTGAAGTTTCATACAGATATGCTTATATTTTACATGTTTCTGAGGAATGCTTTCTACATCATTCTATAATATCTATGTAGAAGTTTGAAATAATATATTATTTTTGTCTGTATTATGACCATGAGAGAATCATAAATCATTAAAACAGATAGAAAAGTGAAACCAACATTGAACAATTGAGGTGTGATGAACACATCTTATTTGCATTTAACCAATGAAAATTCTATGAATTATTAAACTAGAGATGTGAATATACAGCCCTGTGAATGTAAAGACACTTTCTTCGTGGCCGATGCTGCTTGTCTTAGAATGAAGTCAAATACCAATGAAGATACCACTATTTTAAAATAGCATGAACAAAAACATCACCTTTCTCACCTACCCTATCAGGGATCATTATAATCATAACACAATATAAATAACATATTCTTTACTTTCATAATAATGTGCCTCACTTGTAACTGCAGTTATGCCCAAGAATCCAGGTCTGCTGCTTGTCACCCAGGGCTAACCAGCAACAAGATCACAATACAAAATTTTAAGTGCATTTTATCAGTCTTTTAGTTCATACAATATAAATTCATGGTACTGATACTTAGTCTCCCAGATCCACCTGTCCCTGCCTAGACACACAACTCATTTATTATTGATCTTTGAAAATCTATCAGGTCCAATTTGTGGCTCCCTACAGCACGACACAAAGTTAAAGAAAACCAACTCTTCTTTTCCAGCAGCTATCAAATGGCAATAGTTCCTGAGATAGCTGTAGGCCTTTCGTCCCATCTCCCCAGTTAGGCTAGGATTTTTCTCTGGCTTGTGACGATGTTGCAATTATGAATGTTGTTCCAATTGCTGTGAGCTAAGATATGATGCTCTCTGTTCTGCTGTGTTCTAAAACCAACTTTTTTTTTATTGTAGTTACCTACAACTTCCAGCTATAACATTCTTTCCTCATTTTTCTCTGAAAATATCCCTAAGAATGTGAGGGAGAAGTATGATGTATATGTCCTATTTAGGTTAATTAGGGCTTAGTACTTTATAGTGTCTCATTTTAAAAATGTTTTATTCCAAATTGTTATGTAATATATTGTGACCATGTTTTCCCCTTCCTCAAATCCTCCCAAATCTTCTTCCTCACCTTCTTTCCTAACCCACTTCATGATCTCTCTGTCTCTGTCTCTCTTCTCTCTCTGTCTCTCTCTCCTCTCTCTGTCTCTGTCTCTGTCTCTCTCTTTCTCTCTCTCTCTCCTCTCTATAGCTCCTGCTCTAGCTCTTGCTATTTTTTTGTCTCTTAAAAAAAAAGAATTCAATTTTCTGCATGTTTACCAGTTGGATATCTCTATGAAGAACAGTTTATAATGAAAGTATGTAACTTGGGGGCCACTTGTAAAACAAACAAACAAGCAAATACATGCCACATGGTAATTAAGGGATTGTCTGGTTTAACTATCAGATTTGGAGGCTTAGAATGCAAAGTGCATTGCACCATATGTATCAACCTTTATTATGCATTATCAGGTTGATTGCGGCTATGACTGGACTGCACTGTTCAATATTCTCCTTGAAGTTTAATCCCTACAGAAGAAGTCACAAGATTTGTGACAAGTCCATACAATGCAGTTCTTCTACTTTGTTAGCAATTACAATTTTTCTTCTGTCATTTTGTTTTTTAATTTTTGTACATTTAATTTGCATAATTTGGAAAGTTATCTATGATTATGAAATATGTTGAAACCAAAATGAATCATTTCTCCATAATGAAATATGCTAAGTTAATGTTTAAATTTTTGCTCAGTTTTGAAAAATACATTTATATTTGAAATAATAATAGATTTAGTTTTCTAATATTATTTTCTTAATATACTATAATTATATATTATACAATATTAAGCCTTTATTTTTATACAGATAGTGTTGTGATAAAAGTTGTGTTCTCTCAATCCTTTAGAGAAATTCTCCTTATTACTATAGCAAGTTACACCCAATTCTGTTTAAAAAATATTTTATTTGGAACAAATAAGGTATAATCACCTGAAACATTTCTCATCAATTATTCTGCTAGGTGCTAGTTTACTCCTCTCGGGTTTCATGAGAGAAGGCAGAAATTTAACAGCAGACTTTCTGTTCAAATTCATAGGGTTGTGAGTCACTATCAGGGAAAAATGCCAATGCTTTTGTTTTATTATACAATACATTTTCCAAGAAAATCTTCCTTAATCATGAGCTTCTACAATTAGTATCTATAACATGAATCATCTTGACATTATGGTTTTGGAAAAGATACTAGTGTTTTAAAGATATGTTGAAAATGACATATTTAAGTATAGAAAAAATAATTTCAGATTGGTGTTTAACTTTTGTCCTTAAAGTGAAATAGGTTTTTGGAAAAGACTACAGACTTTTGCTGTAGTTATTAGCATATAATCTGTAAAGTCAAGCTTGTAATTATAAAACAATTCTGCATGAATGTGTTTCAATATTTTCCAGTTGATCTCTCGATAGTACAATGGCAATGAGCATTGTCACAAGTAGCTATTTTGAGCTTATTCATTGTCATTGGAAGAACCCATGTGTTCTTATGTGTCCCTTGGTCCTTCCTGCTTAGCTGAGCCCTACAGATGAGAAAGCATGGTGCTATGCTCCTACAATATTATGCTTCTACAGTAATATGCTTCTACAATTCACTGTAAAATTATATTCTATTATCATTTCCCATTTCATAGGCATTACACTTATTGAACCAAAAAAACATTAAAAAGTTAAATTTTGGCTTTAAATTATTCCCTGAAAGATGTAGAAGCATTAAGGGAGTTATCTCAATTTTATGTGGCCTAGAGCAATCACTGTGTATGTGTGTGTGTGTGTATATATATATATATGTATGTGTGTGTGTGTGTATACATACATATACACATACACATATATATCATCTACATATACATATACATCATATACATTTACATAGACATATACATCATAGACATAGTTGTTGCTTATATATATGTATATATACACATGTATGTATACACATATATACAAACATATATATATATATATATATATATATATATATATATATATGGTTGCTCTTGGACACATACACACACACACACAGAAAGAAGAATTAGGAATATTAGAAAATATTATATATTATATACACATACATATACACGTACATATAGTGGTTGCTCTTGTCCACATACACACACACACACAGACACACACACACACACAAACAAGAATTCGGGTAGGATAATCAATGTGAGTAAAAATTAAGATCCCAGTAAAATAATTGAAAATATTGCAAAGATAATGTCAACTTGAGGATCATGCCTTCTTTTTAGAAGCTGTTATACTTCTTTGTTTTGGGGTATTTTACTTTAACCTTAACTTTATTTAACTTTAACTTGATGATATTATATTTTAAACATATATATCTGAAAAAAGTATAATTTCTTGCCCACAAGATTTAATTTTTATTGTGCCCAAGAAATTATTTCACTAGCAAAATTTGTTTTAAATTTTATAAATGTCATTTCTCTGAAATCTATACCAAAAATTATATATAGTATCTGGAAAAGGAAATGTAGAGATGCAAATGACTTCCAAACTTTCAGTGTAAAGTGTCATGATCCCAGTGCTATTATCACATTGCACAGAAAGAAATCCATCATGGTAAAGCTACTAACATCGATTTTCAACTAACCTTTTGTCATAGTTTAACACGGACATAGAAATATTGTATCATACTACTCTATCTAAAGTTAGTTTTTACTTAAAATAAATATTTCTGTGGCTTTCCATTCATAGGTATCCAACTTGTGCCTCAAAACACAGAATTATGAACTTGAGACTGTCTACATTTTAGGCTTACACACACCAATACATGTTAGTTCTTCATATGCTGCCTATTCTTAGAACACTCTGTGACTTTCACTCTGCTTCAGTTTTATGCTTCAATATTCTGAAATGAAGCATATAAAATGCCTAACTTGCAGAGATTGTATCATAGAGTTACACAGATTCCTGTGTATATTTTACTGTTCTTTTCTCATAAAGCTATGCATAGTAGTTATTCATGGTTATATAATATAATGTATACGATTAAAGAAATTGGATATTATCTAGATACATTTCCTATATCTTCATTTAGAAGTCTGTCTCTGTTATTAACAACCTTGGGTATTAATGAACAAATTTTATACTGTCACAGGAAAATAAAACCTCTTTACATTCAACATTTCAAAATGAAAATGAGAGTTCTTTTGACATACCCAACTAAAATGTAACCATGTGATCATAAAGAAAAACGATAGGCTGGAAAATGACTGTTCCAGAAACTGGCCTGTTAAGCATTCCATGAAAATGCCTTTGTTTTATTTTTAAAGAGAAACTTTAACAAGCAATGGATGAAGAAATCTCCACATGTGACGTTATGGCTAGACAGTCCGAGTATCTACTTCTCTACCTGGAGCTTTAAATGTAAGAGAATTTGTGACCTCTGACCTTTACAATAAGAATGAATTCTATTGGATGTTAAACAGTACTCAGGGGTAGGGATTAGAGAAGGAATGGAAGACTAGCTTAGGACAGATTCTAATGATGGAAGATTCAGAAGTAGATGGTGCCTCTTTTATAGGCATGTTCACTGCATGTATTCACTGCAGCATCAGGACCTAAATAACGCTCAGGGTTTGGTAGATTCAGGTTCAGGCAGGCTCCTAATAGAATAGCAAAGGTTCAACAGCTTGACCAGTCACTTTTCACTCTGGCAATCCAGCTGACTGGGAGTCTTTCTATTTCCATTTCCTTCTGTTGAAGAATACACCCTAGTGGTTGACAATCCTGGTTTCTCCAATTCTTTCTTTAAAAAGAGCTTTCTACACTCAGTGCCCTAACACTGTACCCCAAAATAAACCATGCCTTCATTACATGCTATTTGTTATATAGTTTTTCCTAGCAATGATGTAAGCAAGCAATATATAAATAAATACTAAAATGTTGAGCAATCACTGTGATATACCTGACCATGTGATTCTTAGATTTTGGCACTGGTTTGTTATTAGAGGTAGAATGAGAAGGAGCACATCTAGTCCTCAAAAGCTCTGGAGTGATGAACAGGATATTTCTGTGAATATTTAGAAGACAGCAATACTGACAAAAATGTGGGATATAGGCTCCTGAGCATTGAGAGAGGAGTAAGAACTCTACCTGCAACAGGGCTATTGGTCATCCAGTTTAATTCTGCCAAAATATATGACTGCGTTTTGCCTATGTTCTGGGAATTGGAGTGAAGCAGAATTTATTATTATTATTATTATTATTATTATTATAATTATTATTATTTATTCGACTTACATCCTGCTCACTATCCCTATCGTGGTCACCCCTTCCCATAATCATCCCCTTCTCCCCTCACCTTTTCCTTTGAGAACGTGTACACACACACACACACACACACACACATACACACATACACACTGCACATAAATCTCTGTGGTGCTAGGAACATCCTCTCCCACAGAGTCCAGACAAGGCAGTCCAAATTGAAGAATATATTCCATGCTTTAGGGATATCACCTTCTCTAGTCATTCAAGACCCTCCAGGATGACAAAGCTGCACATCTGTTATGTATGTGTGGCGAAGCATAGGTTCAGCCTGTGTATATTCTTTGTTTGAAGTTCACTCTCTGAGGGTCCATATTAATTGACTCTGTTGGTCTTCCTTTGGAGTTTCTATCTCCTTTGGACTGGAAATTCTTCCTACTACTCTTCTACAACAGTCCCCAAGCTCCATCCACTGTTTGACTATGATATCTACATCTGTCTAAGTCAGCTGCTGGGTGAATCCTCTCAGAGGGCAGCCATGCTAGACTCCTGTCTGCAAACATAGCAATGTATTATCAATAGTGTCAGGAACTACTGTCTGCTCATGGTGAGGGATCTAAAGTTGGGCTGGTTATTGGTTGGTCATTTTCTCAGTCTCTGCTCCATCTCATCCCTGCATTTCTTGGAATGTTTTGTGGGTGAATTAGTGTCCCTAATGTTACAGTGTAGGTCCAGCCTGGCAACACAAGGTGGCCACTTCAGGTACCATAGCCCCAATGCTGGGTGTTCCAGCTAAGGTTATCCACTTTGATTCTTGGGCACTTCCCTTATTCCAGGTCTTGTCCTGGAGATGTCCAATCTCTCCACTCCTCTAAGTTACAGATTTCCATTCATTCACATGCCCATCTGGCCATCTATCCATCCCCATACCTGATCTCCCCATTCCCTTCTCCATTCTCTCTCTCATCTAGTTCCCTCTCTCTATCTAAAGCAGAATTTTTAAATGGCAGAATTTTAAACTGTCAAATTACTTGTGTGTTTCAGTTGTTGTTGTTTTCATTGTTTTTGAAAATTTTAAGATACTAAGTTGTTCACTCTGAGTTTGGTAATTACCAATTTTATTCAGGACGACAGTGATCATGAGCAACCATAGTGACAGAATGATCAACAAAACTGAAAGTTATTGTGCAAAAAGATTATGTGCAAGTTACAAATTTCAGCCAAGGGAATTATTTGAAAAAGACTTTACTAAGTACCAACAAAAATCCAAACACTGCTCTTTCCTTACTGAGTGACATTAAGAAAATCATATCAACTCTATGTACTTTAATCTTGTTACTGCTATTTTTGGGACATTAACAGTTTCTACCTTATAGAGAGGTCATAGAATCAAATGGCTTGCATGTAAGTACTTATAATACTACATTAAGATGCATTCTAAAGAATAAGAGATATACAGGAAGAAATATTGGGATAGCATATATATATATATATATATATATATATATATATATATATATATATGTGTGTGTGTGTGTGTGTATATATATATATGTATATATATATATATATATTAAACATAATATATATTAAAGTTGTAAACGTGAATTATCTAATTCAGTTTCAAATAAAGTAAGTGTTCACTAAAAAAATTAGTTTTGCCTCACTTTATACAAATTGATTTGTTTTTTTCATTTCTTTGCTTTTTCATTTTCAATTGATAAAGTTATTCGTTGGATTGTTTTAATTATTTCTTTTCTTTTTGAGTTGTAATTTCTTTTTTCTCTTTGTTTTCTCTCAACCCTCCTTGCTCTCCTTCAGAATCATGACTTGGTTTTTTCATTTTTTTTCTGCTGCTCTAAGCAGTCCTTAGTAGTCTGCAGTTCTTTGTGCTGTTTGATGGGCTTCTCTGTCCATTTTGGCAGGTCTATTGGTTTCTTCCTCTTTAAGCTTATGTTTTCACAGTTAAGCTGTTGAGATTTTATGCATTTAGCTTTACTTCAGCAAATTTAGTGATTCTTGTGTGACTACAGTAACTAGGTACCTATTTTTAACATTGCCTACAATGATAAGACAACTAACTTCACTTATGAGAATGGCATAGAAAAATCAGACAAAAACCTCACATAAAAATGGTATGCTGTGCCACTGAAGAACACTGATCTTGAAAACTTAATATAGAGCAACATCTATTTTAACTTGAACATACACATGCACAGAGAGAGAGGTAATCCATTATTTCTTTATATATATGTGGAATGAAATGTTAGGGACTCTAAGGTGAAATGCATTGTGTTAAAATATCTAAAGAACTTCCTTTTGAAATTGCCAGTCGTTGCACTATTTGATCACTTCCACATTTGTCCATATGAAGAAATGAGAAAATATAACAACTATGATACAAATTTTAAATTTCAGTAGTTCATATGAGGCATGAGCACAGAGATTATACGGTATTCTCACAGCCTGAAAGGTGTAGTGAAGCCATTATTGGCCGTTCCTAAGGCTGGTGATCAGTTATTATCTTGTTCTTTGCAGATGTCACACGAGATGTGTAGAACAGATGACTGTATATTACTTTAAAGTTAATTTTAGAGATTTAAATTTTTTAAAATATGAGACAGCTGTCCAAAGATTTCAGTTGTATTTTGGGCTCATATTATATTCAGCATAATGAAAATGTGGGACTTTCTTTAGTTATATTGGTAAGTCTTAGTATGTGGCTTTATTTCTTAGAATTTTATGCTGGGCAATAAAAACTCATAGCTAAAACTATGGACCTCTGCTCCTTGACCATCATAAATTTTTCCAATGGCTAGGTTAACTATTATCTCAGACAAATGATAAATCAATTGAAATATCTTAGAGGAAATAAAGAATAAATCTCATAGATAGTTTCTATTTTGTTTTACTTTTCCATTATTTGACAAAGTAAATCCTTGTGTCTTGATTTTTAATATTTGGGCTAGTAAAAGTTTTAGCTTGTGACTTAGAAGTGGATTTTGTCAATGGAAAATTCTTTCTTTATTGGGATAGGTGTTTATTACTTTTTAGTACTTTATTGAGGAGTAAACTAATGTTATTAGGTTGATAATTTCTGAGAAATATTATGTCTAGTCATCTCGCAGAAACATTAAGCCTAAAAATTGAATACTTTATGAAACTATGTAGCATATATGTTTATGTCTCATCAGCCTAATGTTTTTACATAAAATATAGTATGCATAGTTATTTTTCCATTTCAGATAAATTTATAGTTATATTTAATACACATCTACATCAGGCACTATTTGCAACACTCTGATAGTAAATAAAGTATAGTCTCTCAGAATTTTAACCTTAATTGGTAGACATTGCTTTGTCTCCTAATGCTGGCAAAGCTCCTGAAGCACAAGTGCAGACATTGTCATTAATCATCACACCACTTTGGTTCACAAACTTCCATACTCGGAACTTGTCATCTGTTAATTTTAACTTGATGATTATTGATATAAAGTGAACAGTCAGTATAGGCTATGATAGAGCAAACACTGTGGCCAAAGAAATAGGAAAGGAAAATAATGTAATTATATTTTAATTTCAAAACACATACACACACACACACACACACACACACACACACACACACACACGCACGTATATGCATTAAATTATATACCTAGAAGCCTACAAAGTAGTTCCTTTTTCTCCTTGCTTATTTTCCTTGCTGAATTATCCTTTCTTCTTTGGAAACAGGATGAATGTTGAAGAACATTCACTGCAAACTCTGTTAACTATTTTTGAAAAATAGTTCTTCCTATTCTGCATTGTTTTTGTTGCTGTTGTAGTTGATTTTTTTTCTATACTGGCATTTTCAAATATTGCATCTGTGTTGGTATATATTTTTTATTGCTCTGAAGAGATACTATTAATAAAGCATCTTACTGAAGAGTATATTGGGGCTTATAGCTACAGAGTCTGAGTTCATGGTCATTGTGGTGGAAACATGGTACTGAAGCCATAGCTGAAAACTAACTTGGAGTTTCTTACTTGCAGGAGTGAAAGGGAGGGAGGCCAGGAACTTTTGAAACCTGAAAGTCTATATGTAGTAATATTTCTTCTCCAAGGCTTCACCTCCCAATCCTTTCCAAGCAGTTTCACTAACTGTGGGGCCAATCATTCAAATATGAATTTGTAGAAAATATTTTAATTCAAATCACCACACAAAAACAAAACACTACTTCAGTTTAATGCCTATGAAACTCTACTCAACTTCTATCACAAAACAATATTTCATTGTCAAGAACAATTCTGAATTTCTATAACTGTTTCATTGATTTATCTACATAAATGTCAATGTTCTGTCATACTACTAAAATGCAAGTAAACACAGAGCAGCAGAAACTCCAGCCTCCTAAGTATGACATCTATCACCATGTATATTATACGAGCAATGCAATCATCTTTCCTTCAACTTCGCTAGCAGATAAACTCTCTACACAGTCAACTTTTAGATTAATGTATTTTTCAGTTACAATTTGACTTGTTTTTCTCCTCAGATGCCTGCACTTTTTTGTGTGAGTTATTTATTTCTTTTACTTTCTGAATCTTTTTTATTAGATATTTTATTTACATTTCAAATCTGATCCCCTTTCCCCATTCCTCCCCACCCAGGAACTCCCTATCCCATCCCCCCTTCTTCTGTTTCTATGAGGATATACCCCCACCCACCCTCACACTCTCACCTCCCCACTCACAAATTCCCCCACACTGGGGCATCCAGCCTTCACTGGACCAAGGACTTCTTCTCCCACCTGTGCCTGACAATGCCATCCTCCCCTGCATATATAGCTGGAGCCATGAGTCCCCCCCCCCCCATGTGCTCCCAGACTGGTGATTTAAAACCTGGGAGATCTGAATGGTTGGTATTGTTGCTCTCCCCATGGGGCCTCAAACCTTTTCAGCTTTTTCAGTCTTCTCTCTCACTCCTCCATTTGGAACTCCATGATCAGATCAATGGTTAGCTGTGAGCATCTGCCTCTGTATACTGCCTCTGTATATTTCACGCTCTGGCAGACCTCTAAGGAGACATCTATATCAGGCTCCTGTCAGCATCCACTTCCTGTCATGTATATCAGTATCTACCTTTGGTGACTGCACAAGGGATGGATACCCAGGAGGAATAGTCTCTGGACGGCCCTCCTTCAGTTTCTGTACTACACTTTGTCTCCATATTTGCTCCCATGAGTATTTTGTTACTCCTTCTAGGAATGACCAAAGCACCCACACTTTGGTCTTCCTTGTTCATGAGAGAAGCCTGAACTTTTATACTGTATAATATCATAGTAAAAAAAAAAGCATTGAAAATCCAAGAAAATTGTTATAGTCAGAAGTTCTGAGCACTATACATAAAATTTGGTGTAGTTATAATGGTTTTAAATATTTATGGGAATTCAGAAGCAACTAAAATGTCTCAATCAGGCTTTGTTTCTAAATCCATTGATGTGTTTTCCAGTTACTCACACTCATTCCATAAAAGTATTGATAAATAAAGGAGTATGTGGAGGTGTCCTGAAACTTGTTGTTGGATTCCTTTTACATATGACTTGTAGGTTGAAATATATTGTTTATAAATGTAACATATATATTTTTCCATGATAATTTCTGTTCATACGATCTATGCCAATTTTGCTGTTAGCTAAAGTCTATTAGTATACAGAGTTTGTCTTTACTATAAGTAAGACTAGACACATCATCATGTTCTCAAGACTTTTAATCTTCACCTTTACCATCACAAAATCCCTGTAACCCTACATCCATACATTTTCTAATATATAATACTTTCTTTTAATCATTCTACTGCAGTTTAGTTAAATTATTTTCCACAGCAAGGAATAGTGCCATAGCCTCTTTACAAGCTTTCCTGACTAATAGTCTATTTAATGTGTATTAAATATGAAGTAATAGTTGACAAAGGCAAGTGTCCTTTTGATCCCATTACTCATGGTCTTATTGCATTATCATGTTGCCAAATGGCCACTTATATCAAATGAAAATTACGGACCATGGCTTTTAAAATATTATAGCAATTAACACAGGGAGACTCTGCAATCCACACATAATCTTTCCTGGAATGAGCTCATCTCTTCTCACTGCAGTATTGACAGTGAATGTACCATACAATAGGTGAGTTATTCACCTAAATAAAATGAACAAACAGTGAACTTGTTGGCAATGTACGTAGATTTATTGCCAGCAACAGAATATCTAAATCTGAATATAATCCTACATTAACTTTTACAAACATAGAATTTTGCTTTGTTCCTTACACATACACACATGCTACATGTGTGTGTATGAGTTTGTATATGTGTGTGTGCGCATATGCTTGTGTGTATGCATTATATCCACAATAAAGAGCTAATAATTCATGTACTATACATACTTCTAAAATCATTGTTGAAAGCTAAGTGAGTCATGGATTTCATGGTTAATCAACCAGATAGCTTTGACAAACCAAATATCAAAGCTGACAGGAAACCAAGTAGGTTGAGCTAGACATAAGCATTAACAGTTCAAAATATCTATTGCTAAAAGTTTAATAATCCAAACTAATCAAAATCACAATGAAATACTATAAATATTATTCATGAAGAGTATTACTAAGATTATAAGCAATAAGATCAAAACAAATCAAGTTAGATGTCTTAATCATGAAATAATTGTCCAACTAATGAAGGGAATGTCAAAATATTAAAGTTATTTATAACCACTACCTCACAAAATGGAATTTAATACAAAAGGGAAACACTACATGAAGATTTTTTTATAAATTATAAATACAGAAATACATGTACTAAGACAGTTGTTTCATAAGTCAATGAACTCTTACGATAGTAGAAAAAAGGAAAGATCTAAATATACTGAATGATTATACTGAATATTAAATGAATATAATTAAAGAGAAATCATGTGTTACTATTAGTGCATATGAGATATTCCACAATAGTAATCAAAAGCAAAGATTTCACACACAGTAAGACTTATATATGTAAGCATATACACAATTTAAAACTTTTGATATTTTACAAGCGTTTTTTTTTTGAGGAATGTTGAAATTATAGAAAAGAATTAAAATATGCTGGAAAGCCTGTGCTTTCTTCATGAGCATAGTTCATAGGTTCTCAATTTCCTGCATTCAAAACATACTATCTTCACTCTCCTTGGCTGTGGAAAAATTAAGACAATTCCTTTTTATTTTAATATATACTCATTAGTCACATCTTTTTCAAAAGTTCCCAGAATTCATTCACAGCATTCCAAACAAACAAATAAACACAACAAAATCGCTTGCTACCTCTTTCTACATTGTCTCCTCAAATGCGAACATTCAGTATCCTTTCCATTTGCCAGTTTTGTACTCATTCAAACAAGTATACTGTCCTGTATTTAAAAGCAATGTTGATTTCAAACTCCTCAGTAAAATAATTAGCTCATCATAACATTATGAGAATTAAATAAGTGCTCAATTACACATTTGGCACGAAGAAGAAAACAAAGGTGTTTCTTCCCACTTTCTCCTCCCATATAGAGAAGACTTTAAATTTTAGAAAAGAACTATCTACACTACAAAAGGACTAAGAATATAGTAACAGTTATTTTAAAGAATCTCCAGTTCATAACCACCAGATTAAACAATGCTTCCAATCTCTCAGATAAACATATTTCCTGAAGTCTGTATCTGTCATATGCCTTTGGCAGTCAGAGTGCCTTTCTCTTCTTTTTGTTTCAGTATTGTTTGTATCAAACATCAGATGTGTTTCTTCTAACACTGTTTACCCAAGTCATTCAGCTAACATAATTTATTTACACACCATTTAAAATTTTGAAAATTGGACTATGAAAATAAATAAGGCTGTTTCTATGAAAACTAAGTTTATGCATTGAAAACAACACTATATAGGTAAGTTGCTTTATTATACCTTTTCAGGGTAAGTGTGGAATGGGCGAATATAAAAATGTAAAGAAAGGAATATTTCAGACTAAAGGGATTCTGAACTCAAATTGCTTCTCAAGTTTATGCAATTGCTTGAAATGCCTTCAAGAGATGGCAAGAGAAAATTGTTGAAAATGAGTTACTAGTATAGTGAATACTTTAAAAAAAAACACCAAATTGAAAAACTAAGATAAAAAAGCATTTTCCATACTTTACATATGAATAGTACTCCAATTGATTTGGATGTAACCTATCATGAGCCACTAATGTCCCATGTCATTCTTCTAGTCTCCATATACAAAGCTGATTAAAACCTGTGGATCTTACAATGCTATCAAAGAAATTCAGTGGTTGCTGACGTAGAAGGTGGTGGTTGCTGTTCAGTTTGAAAAATGGAAAGATCAAGTTGTGTGTGTTTGTGTGTGTGCATGTGCAAGTGTGTATGTGTGTGTGTTTGCACATGCACATGTGTGTGTGTGTATGTGTGTATGTATTTGTATGTGTGTGTGTGTGTGTGAGTGTGTCTGTGTGTGTGTGTATATGTGTGATGGGTGTGAGTTTGGGATGAAAATATAGCTCTTACAATGGATGTGGATGGTTATCAAGGTTTCCTTGTGGGATATTGATGCTAAAGATACTTTTGAATTACTTATAGACCCAAAATATGAAAGGAAATACATTTAATTGGGACGAACTTATGGTATTCAGAGAAAAGTCAAATGAAATTAAGAAGTAATATGTTGGACTGTTTTTTCAAAACTCCTTTTTGATTGAAGGCTTCATATTTCTGTTTTGGACACAGCTCCAGAGACTGCTCAGTCACCCTGGTTATAATGACCATGATATGAGAGCTACTCTTACTGAACATTTATCATGTGTCAGGTCCTGTGAAAGGACTTCTTTTTGAATGGTTCATATATTTCTTAATTAAAACAACCAACTTTGCAATTTTGCACATAAAAATTGAAAAATTGAGTTCTTGAACAATTGTCACGAGAATAAATTCCTTTTAAACACTGAGAATTGAAAATCAATTGAGGTAACCAATGTTGAAAGGATGACGCCCTGTAACTCTTCTCATTCCTTCTGTCCAGAATTCCTTTCAAAATAATTTACTAAAATACTGTAGCTTGAATTTATTTCGCTGAAATTTAAAGTTGCTAGTTATCTAAACTTTCATATGGTAATCCAACGTTAAAATCTCAGATAACAAAGTATTTGTAAGTGTGTGCTATCATACCTAGCTAAACTATAATTTATTGTGGTATGCTTTGCTTGTGTTTATTCTCAGTGTTCATTGTTTTTGCTGTTGTTGTTAACTATAATGACAAGTATTTCAGTTGTGATGCTGTTAATTTTCACAATGATGTCATACATGAACACGTTAATATTTGCAGTTGGCTTCAGTTTAGGTAAACTAAATAGATAGGCTTAGATTGGGTAAGAAAAAGTAAATAAACATTGGACTTTTA
This sequence comes from Grammomys surdaster, assembly GCF_004785775.1. Classification (NCBI taxonomy): domain Eukaryota; kingdom Metazoa; phylum Chordata; class Mammalia; order Rodentia; family Muridae; genus Grammomys; species Grammomys surdaster. The sequence goes on from NW_021620961.1 coordinate 4,502,713, forward strand.
TATATTCAGCTTGCTATATGGTGCCTTGTTAACTGTTCACTAAATTCAACCACAGTTACCACATACATACACACAAACACACACACACATACAAACACAGAGAGAGAGAGGGTGGGGGAGAGGGAGAGGGAGACAAAGAGACAGAGAGCAAAAAAGAGAAATAAAACAGGAAATGCTATGAAAATTTTAGTATCTCCTCTTCTGATAACTAATCAAATATTAACCTTTTTCTATAAATAATTAATATATATGT
>NW_021620961.1:4503365-4538958 GCF_004785775.1 Grammomys surdaster
TATATATATATATATATACATATATATATATATATATATATATTTGCTATTTCTGTCTGGAAATCTGATAAAAATAATACATTTAGAATCTGTACATCAATATTTTAATATTATAAATTTTGTTGTCATTTCCACAATAATATTTATAAAAACAAATGCTTCGCATATAAATAGAGAATATATTTTGAATTTGGACTTAATCTTTACAAAAGTGTAGCTAAATATATGAAAGAATATAAAAGAATATTTTATATTGAAGTGTTCACCCAGATACTGATACATGATAATAACTGAATTATCATCAATATAAAATTTTCTAATTTCTATTAATGACAAATAAAGACATTATTGGCATATATACATATGTAATGTGTACACATGTGTGTTTGAGGATATATGTGGGTATATATGTAAATGTGTGTGCATGGGAACATGTGGAAGCCTGAGGTTGATACTGAGTGTTTTTAACAATCATTATCCTGGTTTCTTTTAAGGACAGGGTCTCTCACTGGACTTGTTGGCCACAGTTTTGGTTAGCTAGTCAGAAGACTGAATGTGAATCACTTGTCTCTGTCTTTAAATACTGAGATCATGTGAAGTCTTGGCTTCTGCTTAGCCACAAACTAATTCTGTTTGTCTCTTCTAATCTTCTAGCTCCTTCTCATTCTCTGACTCCAATTCTGTCTTAACCAGTAACCAGTCTATGCAAAACTGCCCCAATAAAATTGTCTCCTCTTCCTTCTCCTTCTCCTGTTCTTCCTTCTGCTCTTCTTCCTCCTCCTTCCTCTCTCTCTCTCTCTCTCTCTCTCTCTCTCTGACTGTCTCCCTGTCTCTGTCTCTCCCTGTCTCTCCCTGTCTCTCTCTGTCTCTCTCTGTCTCTCTCTCTTTGTTCTTAAGTCATCTTTCTTTCTTGTGATGTTCACTTAAGTAGTCTCTTCTTACTGTCCTGTTCTCCTGTGAGGTGACAATATCCTATTTTTGACTTACCCTGTCAAATCTTTCTATGATTCATCACTTTGTCTGCCCTTCATTTTGACATGGCTGCTTCCTTTTATAAACTATCATCACTATTATTTTATTGTCAGAGATTAAAGGTATGTGCTAAGGGTGTTTCTGTATTCCAGCCAAACGTACTATAATCCAGGGCATTTATGCATTCTGTCCTGATCATTTAGACATTGAAGGTCATTGGAATGTATGTGATCCCTTGGCAAAAATATTGCCAAGACAGTGATATATGCATTATGATATGCATATATTCCCTCTAGGATTTTTACTTTAAAAAAATACATCACAAATCTTCATGAGAGTCCAAGACAGTGATAAATATTATTTTGTGTGATATTATAGCTCTTTTGTTTTTATTTAAATGACCCATATACAGCTCTTTCTTTAAATAGCAAGTAAGCATTAATGAATTCAAATACTGAGGTATATACAGATCATTAAAAATAAAACAAGGTAGAAATCACTAGACATTAAAGTTCAACAAATGAAGGTTCCTGAACATTTCATTTAACCAGAGAGTTATTATTTGTGCCATTATTTATTAAAGGATAATGCTTGGTTTTGTTACCTCCAGTTTTATTTTCTTACCAACAGAAATGTATCAAACTAAATTTCAGAAAAAATTTTGCTATGAGTTTGTTAGCTGTCAAAGTTTTATTAATTGATATTTTTTGTAGTGTCAGTAAAGATGATCAAGACAGAAACTATAGCTTCTTTTACCAAAAGGTTTATAGACTCATTAATTTAAAAACAAGTAATCAGGCTGGAGAGATGGCTCAGGGGTTAAGAGCACTGACTGCTCTGCCAGAGGTCCTGAGTTCAATTCCCAGCAACCACATGGTGGCTCACAACCATCTGTAATGGGATCTAGTGCCCTCTTCTGGTGTGTCTGAAGACAGTTACAGTGTACTCATATATATAAAATAAATAAATCCTTAAATAAAATAAAATAAAAACCAATAATCTGAACTTTTTATTTATGTACATGGTATAAGAATATAAAGAGACCATAAAGATATGTTTTAACTAATTCCTAACTGTGGATAGGAGTTTGATTAAATGATATTACATCTGAGTCCAATTTTGTGAGAACCTTAAACTTATTGTATATAAGAAAGCATGTCACATATTTGTTATGCTTCATATAAAATTATGCAATGCAATTAACATTCATCACAATGTTTTATGACCACAGAAATAAAGAAATTAAATATTTGATCATTATGATTTGCGTATATTCCCTCTAGGATTTTTACTTTAAAAAAATACATCACAAATCTTCATGAGAGTCCAATTATATATGCATATATGACATAAACATGCTAAGATACCTAGACTCTATCATGTGCAGGAAGTCATTATTAAACCTAGATTTAAGGAAGCTAGAGTCTGGCAATTAAAACTGTTAAAAAGTATCCTTATCTTAGTTGTAGTTGAACACTTTTGGACAAAAAGGAAAACAAGTCTTGTAAGAAATATATACATATACATTATACTTTAATGAATCTGATCACAGCAATGTGTCAGGTTCCTAGGATATAAAGATATAGATTGGGAAGATACATGAAAGAGAATGGGAAAAAGATGAAGGAAAATAACGGCTTATTTTTGATGCTAGATCTGAGATTTGTTTCTTAGTTTGCCTAGGTCTACAAATTAATAAACGTTGCTTATGCAATTCATAAGATTATCAAATTGTTAAATAAGATAAAGTGGTTTAATTTCATTATCTTTAATATTCTTTTGTTTTGTTTTGTTTTGTTTTTTATTTTTTTCCCTTTTTTCTTTTTTTATTTAATTTTCTTTTTTGAACATGAAATGCTTTTTTATAGCATGTTTTACAAGGGGAGGGGGTAAGAGGGGTCAGGTGGTGGAAAAGTACAGAATCTTCTTGGCCTCTGCCTTGAAACATGTCATGGTCTATAAGGTACACTGCCTTGAATTATGATCTATCTGCTATTCTTCAGAAGATATGGTACACTGCTTGAGTTATGGTCTCCCTGCTATTCTTCAGAAGACATGGTACACTGCTTTGAGTCTATCTGCAGTTGCCAAGCAGGATCTTGCAGTTGCCAAGCTTCAGGGGACATTGTGCAGGTGGGGAAAGGTAGGGGGTGAGGGTAAGGGCGAGGGTCCTGGCTTCTGGCATCTCCCCCTTCTCTGTTTAGTTAGAGAAGGTGTCTTATGATCAATCCCAACTATGTGAGTTTTGAATTTGGATGTCGAATTATGGGGGGTCTTAGACAAGTTCACAACCCCAAAACATTGATGTGAGACAAGTCACATTGATGATTGGAGGCTTTAGGCTGTCAACGATTGGCAATGTCAAGGGACCCTGAGGCGGGTGGAAGGAGGGTGAGAGCCCTGTCTTAGGCCATGTAGGCTGCACCCACTCCCAGCACCACGTACTCCTTTTCGGTTGCATTGGGTGGGCCCCTGGGAAGTGGACCTACAATAATCCCGTCATTGGGCTAACTCACAGCCATCCTAGTCCCTTGTAAATGTTCAAGTTACCAACCATTTGTCAGTTTGGGGTGTAATATTGTCATAAAGGAAGGCTCCCCAATGTTAGCGGCCATATCGAGGACGGCCTTGGTTTAGGAAAAAGCCAAATTTTGTTGGGATGATCAAGAGGCCAACCTCTCTAGCGAGAGAAATGAGGGCAAAGCCAGGCATACCAGGAACCCTTCTGGAGGGTGTGGAAGTCTAGGGGTTGACCATAGGGGGAGGCAGGGGAGCTGGCAGCTGTGTCTGTCAGTCTCCTATGGAGTCACTTCTGGATCCTCTTCAATTTTCAGCTGATGGTAATGAACTTCAACCATCTTCTTGATGGCAGAATCAACCTGGTTCCAAGGATGACAGGTCGTGGGCGACGATCTCTGCCTCACTCAATCTTGATGTCTTGCGCATGTCCTCTCAATGAAGGTCCGTCCGGAGGGGTCCGTTCCTCGAGCCCCACGTCTGGGCGCCACTTGACCCGACCAGCGGGTCTTAGTTATTCGTGGGGGCAAGGAGGACCGCAAACTGCTATTCTTCAGAAGATATGGTACACTGCTTGAGTTATGGTCTCCCTGCTATTCTTCAGAAGATATGGTACACTGCTTTGAGTCTATCTGCAGTTGCCAAGCAGGATCTTGCAGTTGCCAAGCTTCAGAGCACATTGTGCAGGAGAGGAAAGTTAGGAGGTGAGGGTAAGGGCGAGGGTCCTGGCTTCTGGCACATCTGGATTAGAACTTCTAACAGCAGGCATCACGGGTGATTCATTTTTATCTGGGATGTTGCATGAGTTCAAGCTTCTGGAAGTCCCTGTTTCTCTCGGTTTTCTGGGGTTGGGTACGGAGCTGCTGCCTGTGACCTGTTCTATGCTCGGGCCCAGACCGTTACTCTACTCGGGCCCACACCGTTACTCCTAATATTCTTTATAAACAAAGTATTAGCACTGTTGGTTCTTATTGATTCATAGCTGCCATTGTAAATTCATGTCATATATATTGTAGCACATCCTTCACAAAAAAAAATTTACGTGATATTACATGCCAAATATTTCTTAATATGTGTGTCATTTGGAAACTAAATTGGACTGATTTCAGAAATATTAGAAACAGTTAAATATTTTAGACTATGCTACTCTAAATAAGAATATTTCTATTATGAGTTTAATAGTTTTTTCTTATCTTAAGCAGTAGAGTATTTATGGGTATGAAGGGGAACATGGATGTGAAAGTATTAACAAATTTAGTTGAATGTGAGATATATGAGAAGTAATAATGGTGTATGAGTGATGTTGCTGCACTGTTAGAAAGCTCATGTGAACTCATTTCTGAAAGTAGCTAGTCTATCTCTAATTGTAGAGCAAGGCATGCCATATTTGTGTAGACTGGATCATCTAAGATAATCACTATGCTTAATAAGATCAAAACGAAAAGCAAAGTTCATAATATTTACATGAATGTCTGAAATCATGGACCAAGAAATCAATGTAAACATGATAATAATAGTAAAAATATAAAATAACAACAACAGAACATACAAATGAATGAATGAACAAAGACCCTATCAGGATTCAGGCTTACATGGTGTTCTGCAGAATTCCTATGTATAATGACCAGACTGAGAAAAATCTTTCTCTCTCTCTCTGTCTCTCTCTGTCTCTCTCTTTGTCTCTCTTTGTCTCTCTTTGTCTCTCTTTGTCTCTCTCTCTCTCTCTCTCTCTCTCTCTCTCTCTCTGTCTCTCTCGCATGCACGCACACACATGTGCACATACACACCATACTACCTTTTAGACATGGTATAATGTCAGTATCCAAACAAGACTCAGTGGATACGTGGGTTTCATGTTTAATGGTAAGTCAAATATACAGTCATTTCACTGTTTAATGATTCTTACAAATCTCTTGTTTTTAAAAGAAAAAAATGTCTTTTTTTCAATGTTAGATAAATGCATAGGGTTTAATAAACAAATGAAGATGCTTAAAACAATATTATATTTGAGATATTCTGATTTTATATAGATAGAATATTTTATTATCTTTTTTCTTCTTTCTTTCCGTCCTTTTCTCTCTTCTTAACTCTCCCTCTTCCTATTAATAAATGTTCCTTCCTTATTTTTGCCATGCTTCCTGATAGTTTTATGATTAGCAAGTCTAAATAAATCAGACAACTTTATCATATTTTGAGCATATCATTATGCATTTTCATGGCTCATTTGTTTTCTTTATGTCCTATTTCAGTCTTATGTGACTTTAAAAAGTATTTTAATGCTTCTTGTTCATTTGTATATCTTCTTTATCTGAGATATGCACTCAGAATTTATTTACTGTTTTAGTTTGAAGAGTTCCTTTAACTTTTTAAAGTATCATTATGCAAAGTTTTACTTCTGATAGTCAAATATATTAAATGTTTCCTTTAATGTTGTGTTCACATTACATGTTTATTGAACTGTATATTATTTAATGATTTTCAAGGAAAGAAATATAAACATTGGAGCGACACCAACTTTAACCATAGACAAATCATGGACTTAGAAAAATATAAGGAATAGTCAGTCCTCATAAAACAACAGGGTTTATAGCTGCTAGTTGCAAATGGAAGAGAATATTTTTAAATTAGAAGTTCTGGAAGGTACAATTAATCCTACCCAAGGGAGAGGTTACCATTATGGTAAGCAGCTGTGAGCTCTGTGAGTTCATAGAGTACTGGTACAAACACATGCCCTTGGTGCCACCCAGTCTGAACAATATGAGAATAAATAAGCATTTTATTACTAGATTTAAGTCTTGCTACTCAAGATATAAAATGTACTTATCACTACTTTCTGGCCAACAACCTGTGACCAAATAAATCATAGGCTTGAAATGAGGAGCTTTTGCTATAATTTTGCTAAACAAAATTCTATTAAACTGACTCCTAATGACCTATCATTAGACACCCATAGATCGGTGAATCTTTCAATCTTTGTCAGTGAAGCTTCTTTTGCAGTGCATGGAGATTAACATAGACACAAACAACTCACCAAAGTGCAGAGCATAATAACTTGCTAATTCTGTGTCTTAAGTGAGATGTTTGTATCAGACCACACAATCTCCAAATCCATTGACCACTGGGAAAGAGGAGGCAGAAAGACCCTAAGAGATGAAAGTGGTAGATGTCTATAATTAAACCCTGCTTTCCAGACACAGCAGGGTAGTTATCCATATGAACTCATAGAATTGAGACAGTATATCAAGGCCTGTACAAACTCAATTCAGACACAATTCTGATGTAGTAAAGGGAGATAGGACTGAAAGCATACTCATGGCCGATATTGAAAATTAAGAGAACCAAAAGCAATAGAATCAGTTTACTTCAAGAGTGGCCTCTTCATGCTTACCAAGCTCCAGTGAAAGTCCATCCATCCATGCCCTCCATATGGGCAGCAACAATTGTATGTGATGAGTCTTATAAACAAGACAAAAGATGAGAACACAAAACTGTGAAAGTAAGAGAGGGAGATTGAATTTGAGAAGAGCTGGGTGTTGGGGTGAATAAAATCAAAATATATTCCATGAAACTCTTAAGTAACAAAGAATAAGAAAATTAAATAACTTAAGTATTTAGAGTAATAAAGTTAGGTAGGACCTGATACACACATAGGGCATAAAATAAGATTCAAAGGAAATAAGGTATTTTGATCTTAATATGAAGACGTTGGTTTTCAGATCAAACATTTAGGGACTCTAGACACAAGTTCCAGAAGACTTTGAACTAAATCTGTGCCCACAAAGGTATTGCATTGAGTATTCCAAATAATGATCTGCAACCATGAAGTACCCACGTGACTTTTCCCAGTCTCCAAACTTACCAGAGGCTTAGAAAGTATGAGTGTCCATGTAAGATGGAGACCAGATCTCTTTGGGGATCTTTGCATGGAATATGAGTATATGGATTTGTCTACATTCATGTTTAAACACTTGACAAATAGTAAATTAAGCAATGAATAAGAAATAAAGAATTGTCATTTTTATGAAAAACCACAGTAAAGTTTTATTGGTGGCCTTTCGACTCCTTTTTTTTTTCAACATTTACTGATAGTGTTTAGAGAAAATATTATTGAAATATTTTCTAAGAAAAACAAGAATTGGTTACTTGCCCAACTTAGCTTCTGTACTATGTAAGAGAATGATATTCTGCAAAGGCTTTCTTGGTCTGTTGTTTGCCACTTGGAGATAGAAAAATGCAGCATGAACTGATCCCTGGCTCCCATAGTACAAGTGATTCTTGCCCAAATGGCATGGCGTTTGCACTGCAATGTGTGTATGTGTGTTGGAGATCAGCTGTGGTTCCAGAATCGTTCTTCTTCCATCAGGGAGTCCAGGTTAAGCTACACACCACATCACACTGGGAGGCTGAAGCTGGACTGAGAACAAGTGGTATCTGCAGGATTCTAGTTTGTCTGGGAGTGAATGGAGGAAGAAGGCCTTCTCCAAGGATTTTACTGTTACATCTCTTATAGAAAGTTTTCAATGAAAACAGCTCTTTCAGATGATCTTCGGTGAAACAGTTTGTGCACATATACTTTACTGGGGCGAAGAAAGGTATATATGAATCTTGGAGAATTGGAAGGAGTTTTCAGAGTAAATGTGAATCATTGATTGGCTGAACTTTAAACTGCTAGGAATGACTCATTTGTATAGAGAAGAATTCCAGGAATTCCAGGTACTTGCTGGGTAAGTTCTCATCAGGAAATAGGAAGTTGAACCTGTAGGTTTTTCAAGTTCAATGTGACCTGCCTCACATGGAGTGAACAGGAGTCAGGCTCCCCAGATAAGGTCAGAGAGGAAGATACCCTGATGGGAAGGGATTCCTCTATTTTGCTCCAAGTCAGGGGAACTATCTGGACATGGTAGACTATGACCTTAAGTAGCAGGGTTTCCCAACAAATTAGACACTCTTAATCATGGATAAACATCCTAGTTCTCTGGAAGTCTGCATACAATATGGAGACAGGAAATGCACCATGCAACTTTTGTGAGCTGTCTCTCCATAGACTTGTGCAAGAACTTGAATTTGGTGTGTAAATTGTATTTGGATTGAAAGACAAGCCAATATCAGTGAGTTTCCTTAATAGTAGAGAATGTTCTTTTATCCATTCTTTATCCAGAATTTAAAATAATAACAATGGTCCTATGCTTAAATTCTGGTTCATCTATGTCTCTCTCTCAAATTGTCATTTAACAAATAACTTACTCAACATGAACAAATGAGATTAATTTGTGTCTCTTTGTCTCCTTTAATGAATTAAGTAAGAAAATATAAAAAATAGACAGAATGTACTTATACTTGAGTCTTCTTAATTAAGGAGATGTGAATACTTGATATAATATTGAAAAGATTTGCCAGGGGGTGGTGGTGCATGCCTTTAATCCCAGCACTTGGGAGGCAGAGGCAGGCAGATTCCTGAGTTTGAGAGTTCTAGGCTAGCCTGGTCTACAGAGTGAGTTCCAGGACAGCCAGGGCTATACAGAGAAACCTTGTCTCGAAAAACCAAACCAAAAAAAAAAAAAGAAAAAAGAAAAGATTACCGTGTTAAATGATTTTCTTTTACAGTAAGAACATTGCATTCTGTAAGCATGAGTGAAAAGTTGTTTGTGTGTCTATGTGTGTGTGTTAGGACCCCATTTTGGTTTTGGTCTACAGGTACGTCTTAATAGCTAATGCTTTTTCATAATGGAAATCACCTGTGTCTTCAGGACTCATGTATCATCTGAACTATTCCAATATGTTGTTTTCTTAAAAAAATAAAAAATAAGTAAGCAATGTAAAAAGACACCATAATCTAGTTGCTTTTGTCCCCTCTATTTCAAGATAAGGATAATAGGTTTTCACAATTTTCTTATTCAATATTCACCCCTGCTTTCCACTAATGGAAAGGATGATTTTAATGTTCTTAATCTATAAAACAGTTGTGTATTTATGCATTTTCATTTGGTGCTGGTGACAATGAGATAATATTGTATGGCTTTACTTGGGAAATTTACAAACATTTGTATAAAAGAGAAAAAACAATAAGCAAAATTAATTTACTTTTCTTTGTTATTCACCATTATCTGATTCTTGGGAAAATTGCTTTAATTCTTTAGAAGACAGTTTACTATCCCAGGATATGAAAGTCCCTGCTGCGGATATTATGAGAAAAACATGGTAGAAGCTCCTGATAATATTATACCTCCAAATACATTTAAACCAGTACCTGAAAATTTATCATCTGTGAACTAAATGAATTCTCACAATTTGATTCATGACATCTGTGTTTGAAAATGCTTTATAACTCCTAAACCACCGTCTATTTTCCTTTCTTGATTATGTGCAAACATGAATAGAGTGATAACAATTTGAGTAACCCAAACTTCATGTGTCAATCCAAGGTTGCCCCGACTCCCAAATTCTTTCTGTTTGTTGCCCAAAGTCATTTTTTTGTTTATTAATTGCCATATCTTTTAAGGACATGAGAGGGATTGTGTGTTACTTCATTATTTAAAGTTACTCTGAAGCACAGTACTGAAGTTACCTCTTTAACCATACAGATAAAAAGGCTGCAACATACCTTACAAAGAAAACACTTCAGCTCATTGCCTTTCTTCAGGCATGAATTTACATTAAATTTATCAGAAAATTAAATATTCATTTATTCATACATACTGAATAATGTGTCTTTAAATAGAGACATACTTAAAAAGTCATATCAAACAGAATTTTTAGATTGATAAAAATGTGATCAAGGCTTTCTTTAAATTTGGCTTTGTATTTTACCTGAAAACTGAGTTCCTTACTTTCAAATCAGTGTCTTCTATTAACTTTCTAGAACATGGCAGGAAGAATTGCCTGTACTTGATAATAAAACACTAAATAAATAACTGTGAATCACAATTGATATACAGAGTTTTCAACATCTGTTGAAGTGAACTAGGCTACATTTCACAGTTACGTGACAATTTGGTAGGAGGGCAATATTTCCTATGCATCTTAAAGAATAAAGCTGAGATGAACATATACAGTTAGAGGTACCACAGCTCTGTGAGTTGATGCAGTGACTTATAACTGAAGTGGCATCCTGAAGTTTGTGAGATAGCTCCTAATGTCCTTCCGTATTATCCTGTAAATTGCCTACAACTATCTGTGTAGTTGTATGTGTGTATGAGCACGCATCTCCACATTAGGTATTTAATGACAAAAATTCTAAAATATAAGAACTTAATTTATTTATTAAATTATTTTTAAAATCACCTTATCGTGCAGTATGATATAACTGATATCAAAGCATGGTAATTGATGTGAATTAAAGTTATGCCCTTATTACTACATATACTCACCATATTCATATTATTATATTATTATTAATATTATACTCACCAAGTTCATGCCTCCACTACATACCATTTCAGCCATAGAACAAATTCTAATAGTACTAGAATGATATCACAAAATATACTCTATATTGTTGTATTGTGTCTATATTTTTGTTATTATGAATTCTGTGTGTCTAGTATATTTAATATTTCCAACTTTTCTTCAGTTTTCATTTCATTGGTTCTGACTTTCTTCTGTGTTACATATTTTAAACACAGCAGCTTGATTGAATCATGAAAACTGTAAGTATAAATACATCTCATACATTCTTGAAATCATGCAAATGCTAATTAATCTATGTCAATGATATTTTGGAAAATATTCTTTTATTTATAATATACTATTTAGATATTAAAGTTTTATTAATATTTACAGATTGACAAGCTGTACCTCATTAATCCAATATGTAATTGTGTATTTTGGTAACTAAGTACTTGATAAGTATATTGACAAGTAACATATTAAAAAATCTTTAAGAAATAATTACCAAATCAATAAGTATTTATTTATTTTCTAGGGTTGGTCACTTTTTTTACTTAGCAGGTTGCATTTATTTTTTAAAATTCATAAGGAGTATTACTTTTATTTACTGAATGTAACATTTAATGTGTGTGTGTGTGTGTGTGTGTGTGTGTGTGTTTTAATGGTCTGAAACTATAGAGATGGTTTTTCAGTTTACTCTAAGATCTGAAAACATAGAAACATTATTTTCTCTGAAAAATAGCAGAAAAGGAAATTCCAAGAGGAGTTTGGTTCATCTGATGGCTTCACCCATGGAAGAGAACGCTGACCACTGCCTTGATCCCTTGATCACAAAGACCCACCTATTAAGCCTGTCTTCCTTACTTACCAATGGCACAGCAATTGCACCACTGAAGAGGAGCTTTCTTCTCGAGATGGTGATCCTGCTTTTTATACACACCAGCTGTATTTGGTAGATTTATGGATTTCCTGGACAACCACCAACAGGGACATTGCCTTTGACTTATATGATGGCTACAAAAAAGCAGCTGTACTCAAATATAATATCTCTATTGAGGCCCTGAAAGGTTTGAAGATTGATCCTCAGATGTCAGCCAAAAAGCCAAAGCAGGGTATCCAACCTAGTGCCCAAGTCCCACCTCATGTTAGTACTCCCAGCTTCAGCGGACGACCTGACAAGGGGTCATCAAGAGGTGTTTACATGTTACAGAATCTGATTGAAGAGACAGATAGATTTGTAGTATTCACAGAAGAGGAGTCGAGTACGAGTGACCAAATGTGTGGCATTGCTGCCTGCCAGACAGATGACATATACAACCGAAAATGCCTTATTGAGTTGGTTAACTGCCAGATGGTTCTTCCTGGAGCAGAGACAGAAGGCTGTGTCATTGTGTCACTGCCAAAGCCCAGTTGCTGCAGTGCCAATACCATCCAGTTTGGTATGGTGATACACTGAAACAAAAGACTTTCTGGACTTGCTTGTTAGATGGCATACAGTATTTTGCCACCATGGAAAGCAGCCCTACTGAACAGGATGGCTGACAGCTCTGGTTAGAGATCTTTTCCCTGGCCAATGCTTCTGCAAAGGAACTTGTGGTTCAAACAAAGCAACCTCAAGTGTAATGATGCCAGACACAGATGAACATTAAGGTCAGATGTCAAGCCAAGTATGGCCAAGTTGTTGGTAACATAGGAAGTTAGCCAACAGTGTCTGTTACCAGTAATCTTAGGGATAGTCACAAAAAGTATCTGAGCTGGAGTTCTGGCTCAGTGGGAATATTTGGCTAACATGGATAAAACCCTGGGTTTGATCCTCACAACCACCAAAATAAATAGGGATGTAGGAGTGGTAATTATCTGTATAAAGGTGAGCAGAATTTTCTGGGTCTACCATTTTTAGGCAGTGCCATCTTTTATAATTGAAGGCTGTTTTTTCTCCCCTAAGTTGCATTAGCATTAAAATGGAGATCCTTGGAGTTAGAAAGAAATGACTTTTTTTCTCCTCCATGTAATTTGGATTCAGTAGATTTGCCATCAGCATCTTGGATCTCTAAGATATTTATGTGAATAATTTATTTAAATATATATGTATATATAAATATAAATTTAAATATGTATGTATATTAATATGTAAATATATTAATATGTAAATATATTGTATGTAAATATATATATATAAAGTTTTTTAAAAGACATATACTACATCCCAGCCTTCTCTTATAAGTGATATACATAGCATAAGCATAATCAACAATAATAGATGAGTTATTTTTTACTTAACAGGTATCTGTCAATGAATATAATGAAAACTATATAAAAAAGATATTATTGCCTTAAAAAGTAACTATGTTCTTGTAACAAATATAAGATGTCAAGTTTCTATCTCTCCTCTTTCAAAGCTGATTCAACCTTGGAAGACTTCCAGGAAATGGAAGGAAGCACTTAAGGCCCTGACTTTTGACATTTGTGACTAAAACACACTAAGTGCTTCTTCAGTGAACTGAATTCCCTTCACTACTCCAAACCTTTCAAATATACTTACCTTTCTTTGAGATTTTTTTCTTGGTCAGTACATTCTGGAGACTAAGTTGTCAAATGCTTAACAATGATTTGACTTATACACAAGATGTTATATAAAGGCTTCCTTTATTGTGTTACTTTATAAAAGAAAAAAAAACCACTAAGGATTCTCCTTTTTATATAGTATATATAAATATAAATAGTATAACCACATAACTGTGGTTAGAGAATTAAAGTCTACCCTCTATGGATGTTCCAGATATAAATTTCATTAATTTTACAGGAAGGTACAATGTTTTATTTTAAATTAAATATCAATTAATCTTATTGTGTTTGTGTTTTCTTTGATTGGCTTAGACATACAACTAAATAATTATGCCTTAGGAAAGAACATTTGTAGTCTAATAAAATATATATTCCACTTTTTTCTTCTCATAAGACTGATCCTAGATGCTTATAAGTATCATTACTTACAAATTCTTTTTTTAATTTACTTATTTACTTTTTTCAAATCGAAATTTTTACTTATTCACACAAAAAGGCAGGACGTGGGGAAGGGAATGACACTGGAGTGTGGGTGTTTAGGGGGAATACAGATATCTTTCAGAACAGGGTATCGGCTGGGTGAAGGTTCAGGGGACGGGTTGCTATGACTCTGCCTATGATTCACTTGTCCTTATCTAAGTTGGTATTATCTGCCAAGGCTACCTATTTACAAGGTCTATGACTACTCGGGCAGGTAAATTTCCACAAAAGCTGCCTGTTTACATAGCTTATAGCCATCAGTTTCAATGTTTTTCCACAGAGACAAAAGGCTTGGTGTTAGTATACATGTATGACAGGCCTACTGCTGATTATGGCACTGATGTCTATACACATTCATCTTGAACACAGAGACATATAATACACATAGTAACATGATACAATATGAAAATAAATAAAACAAGTCAGATGGTCAGAACACCATCTTGTAAATGTGTTTGTTCTACAAGTCTGATAACCTTAATTTTATGCTTTAAATCCACATAAACATCACACACACACACACACACACACACACACACACACACATGTATATACATACATGCACAGAGAATTTTATATTCATTTTAGTTAGTGTCTTTATTGTCAAGAACTTCAATCATATTCAAACTGCTAGACAGAGCCCCACAATTTAATAATCTCAACTGTAAAGGAAATGAAAAGTGCAAAGCTGCATGCTAAATATCAAAATTTTCTCCCAGAAGTTATTCATATGATCTCTGTATATTTCATTCTTTTGAATGAGAAAATAAAAAAAGAAAACCCTCATCTTATAATTCATGCATAGCATATCCACATTAAATAAATGAGATAAAAAATGAACTTCGTATTGTACCTAATCTAAGTCTATTAACTTACACTTTTCAGCAACATGACATTTACGCAAAACAACACTTTCTAGGGTTATTTCTAAAGTCTGCCTGAAAGTCTTTAATGAACAAAGTTTAGAGGAAACTATCACCCATTTCCATCCACTCTTGCTGTAACTGTGAGACATAGTTTGTTGCAGGATGCCTTTCAGGTGGTGCTCCCATTTCATTTATAACTTTCCCATAACTCATCAAAAGTTGGAGCTTGAAAAAGGCAGAGGGATAAGGGAGATCTAGAATTTCTTCTTCAAATAGCCTTTCTAAAGATGTGTGTAACAGTGGGCAATGGGGAACTAGGGGTAGCCACTAGAAAGTCCCAGATGCCAGTGGCCCAAAGGTTCCCAGGACCCAACAGGGATGACATTATCCAAAATACCGAATAAAAGGGAGAGAGAACCAGTAGAGACTATATCCAGTGGATAGGCATGGCACCCAGTTGAGGAACAGGGCCACCCACCCGTCTTAAAAATATTAATCCAGAATTGCTCCTATCAAAAGGAAATGCAAGGACAAAGAGTGGAGCAGAGACTGAAGGAAAGGCCATCCAGAGACTGCTCCATCTAGAAATCTATCCAATATTTAGACACCAAACCCAGAGGCTATCACTTGCTGCCTAGAGCCTGGTATAGTTGTCCCCTGATGTGGGACTGCTTGAGGGTATCCTGGGTCATGGTTGGGCAGGTGCCTAGAACCCCAAGACTCTGTGTGAGAACCGGCAGGAGTTCAGTGCCCCCCAGAATCCAGGGTCCTGAAAAGCAGTCATGTCTTCATAGAATTACATTGTTCAGTCACATAGGCCAGACTATAGGCCTCAGGCCTTAGGGATTTACATACTAATGAAGACCAGAGGGCAGAGCAAATTAAGCATGCCTTCCCCAGGTACTCCCCCTTTCTCCCTCCATATATAACTCGGGACTGCCCTGAGTTCTGGGGGTACGCCTAGATCCATCCACCATCTGCCATGACAATACACCTTTCTGGAACCAAGGACTTCCTCGTGTCATTGGGGCCTGCCGCTGCCAAAGCCTCTAGGCCCCTGGAACCATAGGATTCGTCCTGAATGTGGGACCCGCCACAGCATGGAAGCCCCTCAATGCCCCCACCACAGAGGTGGACTCTAAATTTTCCCCACACCCTGAGAGGCTGTACTAGAGCCTGACCAATACAGATGCTGAAGAACACAGTCAACCATCAGACTGAGTACAGAGTCCCCAATGGAGGAGTTATGGGGAGGACTGTAGGAGCTGAAGGGGTTTGCAATCTCATAGGAAGAACAATAATATTAACCAACCAGACCACCCAGAGCTCCCAGGGACTAAACCACCAACCAAAGAGTACACATGGAAGAGAGGAGCTATTCAAGTAGATCTCTGTAAGAGTAAAGACTGACAGCTGTCAATGCAAGAGTCAAAGGTCCACAACAGCTTAAGTTTCTTGAAGAAAAGCAAACATTAAAGGGCATTTAAGTTAAATACCTATCATTAAGTTTCTTGCTTTGTTACAGAAGAGGGAGAATCCCCTTTCCCTGGGGCACTAGGTAGGTGTTAAATATGAATGTGTAATCAAATAAGCTAAGAAATTATTACTGTTAATAATCAGTGCTTTTGTATTATTTTTATTGCAAGCACCTGTAGATATTCATTTTCTTGTAAAATATTTAATATTGTTTACAAAAAGACACTTCAACTTCCTAATTATTAACTGATAGACTACCATTAACTATGCTGCTTACCTTAAGCAAACTGTTCATCAATCCAACAGCAAGCAAGCTTATCTTTATGCCAGCTGTTTTGGAGATTCCACTAATGCCTCAAACATATTCAAGGAGATCAAAGCTGCATAGTCTGGCTCCTGAAGATGCAACCTCAGCCAGCATTTGTTTCATACAGTTTGTTCTGGAATTTTTGCTAACACAATTGCCAGTTAACCAGTATCTGCCAAACATATCCATGTGGACAACATGAAAACTATCAGAACAATCATTTTATTTTCTGTGGAGGGAGTAATGCTGTAAACTGTGTAGACACAAAGGTTCATTTGTGTGCTGTGTTTGCTGTGATATGCTATGTTAACAAAACACTTCTGGCTGAATAAATAAAATGTTTTACATATGGAGTTGGCTAATGAAAATCTCAAGGTCTTTATATGGCTTTACAGAACTAGGTCCAGTAAAAAGGATTTCTTACCTGAATTTTTCTTACTTATTTTTCATAATATCTGCTAAGTTGGTAAAATATTGGGAGAAAATAGTAGAAAATCATCAAGGACAGAAGCAGTGGCCCCTGAGCTAGTAAATGGTCATTATGAGAAAGTAGCAAATTGACTCTTTGCTTGACAGCAAAGAAGGAAGCTGGGTTGTTTAAGCAGTCAGGGTATAACATACAGTGTCTAATGCTAAGGAAGGGGAGAAAGCTAAAAGGAATCAGAGAAGATAAAGTTCATGTTGTCATGTTTGGGAGACTTCTAAAGTGTTATAAAAGCTTCAAACCAAAGGTCCTAGACAGTTGAGCTGGTAACTATATCATTGGTTGTTGTCAAGGGTTGATGAATCCCAATGCACAGCTTGCCGAGAGGTAACAAAACTGCTGCCAAGGCTAACTAATTCTGATTTCTTGAGGATATGATAGAGCTCTATTGCTTGTAGCTTAAGAATCCTGATTCAATAGATCTACAGGAAAGCTGTTACATGAGGGAACACTACCTGATATTGTTTCTTCCTGTCCTCTGTCAGAGCTAGCTATTCTCCAAAGCAATTAGGAACTAAAGCTGAAACAGTAATTTTGAGTTAGTTGAGATCAATGATATAACAGAGAGCCTTGGTTCAGATACAAGTAGTTAAAATTGCAGGTCAGCTAGCTTGCCGTCACAGGGGATGCAGAGCTGGAGAAACAAAGGTCAATTTAGTGTTCCGGGTATCTGTTCCCTTGGTGTCTGACTTAGCCTCCTCTGGAAAAACGCCCACCAGAGGTCCCAAGGACTTGCTAATTAAATTCAGCCAGATGGTCTGTTAGCTCAGATAAGCATCCACACTGGGTCCCAAGGCCACAGAAACCAGGGACTATTCTCCTGAGATCTGCTTATACACATTACAGACATTTGAAACAACCAATTGTGTGTGATTACACACAACCCTCTCCTTTCTCCTCAGCCTTTGCCTATATTAACCCTAAGCTTTTGGGCCTGGACGTCGATACCCCTACCACCTGCATGAGGCATGTATCGGCCCAAGTAAATCACCTGACTCATGTAATTACAGCAAGATGGTCTCTGGAGTACCTTTGGATCCATGTTCTTCCTGGGTCTCCCCCTTGGAGGAGTCTTTCAAAACCATGAAAACTATCTCTTGAAGAATTTATTCTTTCCTTCCCAATTTTTTATTTTAATGGAGGTAAAGCAGATGATCCAGGCAGACAAGTCATAACAAAAACATTTAAAATTCTTATCTTACTCAAGGAACAGACATTTTCTGTCTCACTTCAATTGAAAAGTTTTCCTATGTTCCTGATGAGACATTATGTTGTCCATCTGTGGTTTATAAAGAACATGGCTATTGTCTCTAAAGGAAAGATATGAAGCATTAATGAAGAATTTCTTAAAATTTGGACTTCTTTGATATGTGACATTTGGTGACCTGTACTGGTTTAAGTGTGATGGTTATGAGCTTTTCTTTTCACACTACAACCCTTAGAACTACCTCAAGGAACGTTGAGTACTCAACTCAGCTTTCAAAATAACTTGTATCAAAATAGCTGTTGTTTGTGTTTAAGCCCAGGCTGAATAACAAAACTTTTTAAAAGTTTCCTGTTTGTGGAAGTCTCTGAGACCACTTGCATGTTAAAGAGCATTGTGTAGCTGATGTCATTAGTATATAGTTGCTCAGAATACTATATTGGACTAGAAGAATTAATGTCATTTAGAACAAAACAAAAACAAAAACAAACAAACAAACAAACAAAAAACCAAATATTTGTCGCTAGATCCAAACTTGAGAAAGGATTGTTATTGGGTAAACAGAAACCTAAGTTCAGAAATTCTCTGTAATTTCATAAGGATGGGTTTCTGGTTAGGTTAAGCCTAATAAACTTGTATCATATTAACAAGCCCCATTCTGCCGACTGTCAATAAAATCTGGTTGCTTTTCCTATATATTGTTTATCTCTGCACAGTTTCAAGAGACAGACATGGCAGTTGGATTCTCAATAGATCTTTTCCTTATACTCACCAAACTATCTAATTTGGTCATTTTACTGCTCCCTTCATAAGACAATGAGATTTATTCTATGTTTTTAGTGAGGTCAGATTAGGAAATGTTAATCTCAGACAAAGATTCTAATCATAAAGAGGTAACCAAAAAGGAATGTTTCCTAGTAAGAAGTCACATCCTTTTCTGAAACATGGATTTGATCCCTGAAACCTATCTTATGGAAGGAAGAAACTAAATCTTGTCAAATCTCCTTTCACCTTTTCAGAAAAATTGTAGCAATACTCTTCTCCTTATCCCCCAAATACATAAATGTTTAAAAAAAAATTAAATGCCACTCAAAGGCTAACAAAAATACCACAAAACATTGAGTAAATGTCAAACAACTGTGGTCTAAATTCCAACTTAGAATTACTATTTTTACAAAACAATAAAATAAAAAATAAATGTGGTAAACAGGAAGAGAATTTTTCTAGAGTTGTTTTTCTCTGCCAAGTGTCAACGAATCCGAAGAACACTGCCATGCAGTTGTTAACTTGTCTGAATATCTGAAATGCTGAATATAAATGCTTGACTGACCATGACCTAAAACGAGATCATGATGGTGGAGAAGTAGACAAGCAGCCAACATTTGTTATGAGTAACTGGCCTTCTTGAATAGACAGACTCTATCTGCTCATATCTTCATGACTATAAGGAAAAACTCTTGGAATGCATCATTATGTTTGGCAGACCTCTATCCTCTAACAACTCTAAAGCTAATGTCACAGAAGAGAGTTTTCACCTGTGCTCCAGCCTAGCAATGTGACTTATAACCAACATAACGTTTAAATCCATTAATTTTAGATTTTATTCTCTTTCTGACTACAAAATTCATATCAACTCTTCTTCACTGGAGCACTCCATTAAAGGTAACATGAACTTATGTTCCTCACTTATTTGTCCTCATATTTGGCTGAGAAGAATCTAATTCTTCTTTCCTTTAAAACAGAATTGCTATTACATGTGACATTTCTCCTGGCTCTCTGTGAGCTCATTTTTTCCAGTTCTTCAGTTATTTTTTTTCATGCTGCTGGTGTGTATTTTTTCTGAGTTTTTGTTATTTATGTCTACGGGAAACTTTTCCTGATGTAAGGCATATATACTGGTTACAGTTGGCAGGATTCTCATGATCTAGGTTTAGTCATAAGCAAATTATGTGCCTAAACCTTAAGAATGTAGCTTTCTCATTAACTCTCATTCTTACTGTAAAGCTCAAAGGATTGCTTAAGGCCAATACACTGTCTCTCCAGATATAGCTGAGATATGTCATGTATGCCAAGTATTATGATCCTTCAGAAACAGATGACAATTCCTTTGTTCTGATTAGTGCCTAATTTTGAACCCCTATCATTGACTTTTTCCAAGGTCCAGTGGACAGTGATTTCTACAGTGCTGCTATGACAGTTTGTTATCACTACATGATGGTATCATATAGTAACATTTCTCACAGGCCTCTTGTTCTGTGCCTGATCCTGCTTGGAACTATTTGGCAGATGGCTGTAAAAATGGACTGTAGAGCATTGGAAGACCTCCCTTAATTTAGAGACTTCTTGGAATTCTGAGCTGTCATTATACATATAGAATTTGTTTAAAATTCAGCTAGTTTAACGGTATTTACAATTTTGTATTATAAGTTGTTAACATCTTAGAAGCTTTGTTACCTCTGTGGGCCCTTGAGTTTGCTAGACCATAGGTCTATGGGTTTGTGGGTCTGTACTTCTGTGGATCTTAGGATATATGAATATGTGGCTCTGTGTGGTTTTAAGGGTATGCGGGTTTGTCAGTGTATATTTGTGGACCAATAGATTTGCAGAACTGTCATGGGTAACTTTTTTCGATGCAGAGCTTTCAAAGAGTCAGACATTTCATTTGTCCTTTCTACATCTTAATCATATGAATTGTGACTCTAATTCTTTAGATAGTACCATACCAGAGGGCCTTTGTGATCTTAGCTATTTAGTTTGGTAGAATTAGATATCTAACTATACTTTTAATGATTATCTGGTAGCTAACATAAGTTATTTAGTGTGATGGAACTCAACAGATAAGACCTCAGTATCAAGAATTGGTTAGCTTTTCTGGAGTTGTGTTCCAGTAAGGTACTATAAACAATGTTTCAAACTATTGTAAATGTGCTCAGTTACCTCACAGAACTTGCACTACAGTCTAGATTTTATACTTCTGGGAGTTACTGTGCATGCCATTGGAGAGGACAAATAATCACCAATTATTCCCAGCTATGATCTCCATGAATGACAATAAAGATTGGCAAGACATGGCCACTGATATAATAGTGTAATGAACGTCACAGGAGTGACAAACTTTTTCCTAATTGAATAAAAGACTCATTCTAAGTTGAAACCTATGCTTAGCATGGCTACTAAAGCATGTACCTATATGTAAACAGGTCATGGGCCTTGCATCAAAATCTATTTTTATTATTTTTCTAAGTATACAGAGTAGTAAACTAACTTCTTATGAAAATAAGTTAGCTTGAAACCCATAAATTGGTGCCTCTCAACCTTCACTAGAGAATTTTCTTTTTGGTAAATGGCAGGTGGCATATAGACCCACAGTCAGCAAGAGGCACAGAAACAAGAGACTATAGAATGCTCAGCCATAAATAGGATATCTATATTACATGCCTACTTTTCAAGGACCAAAGATCATTAGGGCAAGAGGGCAGAATGGTTTGAGAGTCAGAGACAGTTAATGACATCAAGGAAACAGTGTTTTCTGGGTATAGCAGGGCAGCTGAATATATGAATTCAAAGCAGTAAAGACATCATATGAAAGAAAGCTCATGTCATGCTAGAAAGACTAAGTCAGCATAAATACTTAATTCCAGCTAAGAAACTATTGTCAATTAATAGCTACTAGAAAACAGGGAGTCTGATTG
This sequence comes from Grammomys surdaster, assembly GCF_004785775.1. Lineage (NCBI taxonomy): Eukaryota > Metazoa > Chordata > Mammalia > Rodentia > Muridae > Grammomys > Grammomys surdaster. Next base: position 4,525,315 of record NW_021620961.1, read on the forward strand.
TATTTTTAAGTGTATGAACCCTAGTGGGTTGATCACACTGCAATAGAATGTCAGACAGATAAGAGTATATGGGAAATACCAACTCTGAAAAATGGATTTACAACAAACTAACCAAAGAAGATGAATAGTCGGATGCTCAGGAAAGGGATAGGATCTAGGTGTTGTGGTAGGCGAGTGTAAATATGAATAACATACACTGAATGAAATCCCTATGTTTTTATTTAATAATAGTATACAGATGTCCATTATAATTTATTCAGTTGACTGGTGGCAAGTTTTTAATTGTGTCCTCAAATACCAGATTCAAGATAAATTAAATCTTTATAAATAGCATGTTACAGGGAGTCTTTATTCTGAAACTGAAAACAAGAGAATGGTGCTACGAGGATGACTCGCTGAAACCCTCATACATGTGACCTATATCTCAGCTCTTCTATGAATATGTTGTATGGCTAAACATTTAAATACTTCAACTGTTGTTTCCAAAAATTATTGGGGAATTGTAGCTTTGTTCTGTTTAAAAAAAAAAAGAAAACTTCTTCTGCCTAACATGAGATTACTCATTATACTTTAGTTCTTAGCGAGTCTGGCATGTATGTGAATGTGTATGTATGTATTCACCTGTACACGCCCATGTATATAAATATACATATGAATGAATGTGGAGAAAAGAAATCTATTCTGGCATCTTCTTTGACTCCTCTCTACTTTCTTTTCCCATTTATTTATTTATTTATTTATTTATTTATTTATTTATTTATTTATGTATTTATTTATACAGGTTCTCTTACTGAATCTAAAGAGCACAAGTTATTCTAGACATGTTGGCCTAGTGAGCTCCAGGCATCTGTCTGGTCTGTACCCCCAACGTAACCAGAGCTGGGTTACAGACTTCATTTGCTTTGCCATGTCTTTAAATGTCAGTTCTGGAGGTCAAAACTCGGGTCGTTGTGTTTGTTGCTCACTTTTCTGACAGAACTCTTTCCTTAGCCCCCATGATTGGCTTTGATATCATGTCTCAATCCAATTTTGTATAGCAGTGCATTTCTCATGATTAGCTTTGACAGTGTTTATTCTCTCTTAGTGTGTGCTATTCCTTCTGTACATGTCCCCTCAACATTAAACACTGTATTTTATTAAATAAAGTGAAATGCTAACTTCACATGTTTTTAAATGTAGCCCCTATGATCTAGTATTACTTAAGAGATAACATAAAAGCAAGAACTCACATCTGGAAGACTAATAGGTCAGCTTTGTTGAGCATAGTAAAAAACACGAGAGCTTTGGGGTAGAACATCAAACAGGATAATTACCAATGTTATAAAGCTATAAATGACATTTTCATGTAAGGAACTTCTGTAAATTGGATCAAGATAACCCTTTTCGTTATTGAGATGCTTAAGTGGAACTGTTTGGGAGAAATTCTTGCTTTTTATTCTGCACCTCTTCTTTATTCCTCCATTACGATGATTTTATAGTGAACATGCCTGCTTGTAAAGTAATTTTAGCAAATGTTTAAAAGTATCTTCCGGGCTGAGTGTATTAAGTTTTATATAAGCCATGTTTTCAATGTTCAGCTTTATTGCAGCTATGTCCACGGACCCTATAGTGTTTATGTAAGCTGCAGGCTACTGCCATCATCTTTAGAGCATCTAGCCAACTGCTTTTATGTCTTTAAGATACTCTTACAGCTAAAATAACATTGGCAATAAGCACATAGGGAAATAAAGACACATTTTAGCAATGGACTTCCTGAAAAAATCTGCAGATCTGATGGTTGAATAGGCCCATAAGTGCTTTGTAGTTTTGCACATAATCAAGACTGGGATTTCTTCTGAAATCTTTATCCTTAGAATGAAGTTATTTTCAAGGGGGAAAGGGAACATGCTTTCATAAAGCCCTATATGGGAAGGATTTAATCATTAGGTGAGTACTTGATCTTTGATTCTTCTTTTGGAGTGAAAAGAGACCGGTTAATTTAAATGGTTCTAGTTTGATGAAATTTTTGAATCTATTTTATGGGTTCTTAGAATTCAAATGCAGTAAAAGTAATGTGCAATTTCTAACTTTTTTTTTCATTTTTGTTCCCCTAAGCACTCAAAGTTATTGCTATTCTATAAGCAACCATCAAAATTTAAATTATCAGTGTTCTGATTTTAAAGTAACAGTTCTTGGAAGGAAAAAAACAAAAAGAACATAAAATAATCATACTAATCCTAGGTATCAAATAAAATTTAGGAGGTCCAGTTAAAGAATTGGGTACAATTTTTATTTACAGTTCTTTCTATACACCTATGTATTTTCCTTGTATTTAGATAAATTTATTTCTCATTGATAATATAAGGTTATAGACATGATGTGTCGTTTACCTTTTTATTTCATCCAAAATACCAAAACTTTGAAAGACAATTTTTATACTTATGTGATTTTTAGGTAAAAATACAAAGATACTGTCTTTTTGCCAGTGCAATAAAATATATGCATAAATAGTTGTGAACACAGCAGCTGATAGATAACTGTGCTTCACATTGTGAACAGCAGTTTTACAATTATTTATGTATTTTTAAACATTTAAATATATGTACTATTCTAGCTTTAAACTCCTGTTACATTATTTAAAATATGATTTAAGCAATCTGGCAGGTAATAAGACAGGGAAGTATATAAATTTAGAACAAATAAGATGATCAAATATGAATTTTTAAGTATGTAGAGCATGAATACTTCTAAGATCAACCTATATCTGTAAGATACAATTCACACTTTGAATAATTTCTTCATAGTATCTTAACAATAAAAATACATGCTAGCAAAAGTGAGTTAGGAAGACATACTTATATATAACTATTATTTTTACTGGAATCAAAAGGCATTATCTTATTTATTTTAAGAATTTTTAATTTTATTTTTACTTATATATGGTTTGAAGTGAGGAATCTGTGTATGAGTTCTTTGTCTGCCTAGTCTAGGAGACAGTACTGGGTATCACGAAAGTAGAGTTACAGGCTGCTGTGACTTTTCTCATGTGGATACTAAAAATCAAATTCTGCAGCATTAGGAAGTGCACTTAGCATCTGAAACATCTTTCCAGATCTACAATTCTTCCTTCCTTTTATATTTTCAATATATAATGGAATAAATCTGAAACATTATTAAAGAGTATAATCTGTATAAAATATTGATCATGGGTTTTACATTTTTTACTTATGAGTTTTTAAAGATAAGTTTTATTTTTAAATATGTGTGAATGTGTAGGTATATGATTACAAAACAGATGTATCTCCTGCCACTCAAAAATATTAAAAACATCACTACCTGATAATTTTCTAAATATGTCTTTTTATTCTTGTGTCCTTCTTCATCTCCCATTATAACAATGAAACATTTTAAAGGGTTTGTACTTGCCACTGAAAGTTGTTTATCACTTTTAAATCAAATGCATAAAGGTATAATATAGAGGAAATTTTAATATAAAATTAAATAGAGGAAAAAGCATTTTGGTTGTGATCTGACCTCCAAACAAAAAGACATGCTCATTTTAGCATAACACTCTTTAGTCAACATGCCAAAGCTTCATTGCATAATCAGGACAGCATCAACTCAGACAGAACTGAAACCTTTTTTTCAACCTAATTTTCTTTGACTGTTTAAAAATGAGAAAAAAAATGAAGCCAACCAATGGACAATTCTGAAGAGAAGAGAATGAAAAAACAAAATATGTAAAATAACAAAAGAGTAGTAAGAAACATGTAAAAGGAGTAGATAGTGTACACAATGAACTTTCATAGGAAAAGTGATTATCCATTTGTTTTTCATTATTTCACAGGTTAGACTACGTACGTGTATTCTAATTTTACTATATCTCTTGTTTCGTTACAGGATGGTGCCCCTTTATATTGTACAAAATATATAAGTTCAGATGTAATAAATATATTACACAGCTTCTTAAAACTTGACTTGGCCTTGAAAGTTACCTCCTTTCCTTTGAAAGTTGATCCCTAGAGTCTAGTGGATGGATTGGTCAGGTTTCTTTTCTTCCTTGATTCCCTTTCTTCCTCTTTCTATTTCTACTTTTCTTTTTCTCTTGATTATTCTCCAACCCCTTCTCTTTCTTCTTATTCTATTTGTTGCATATTGGAGTTTAGCAACCTAGGGTTATTATTTTGAACTAGTATAAAATATACTAAGCTAATATATGGCAGAAACCTATGCATACATATGTGAATGCACAGAGGCAAAGAATGAAAAGAAACTTTGAAGAACTACAGTATTTAGGTTACTGGTTGTTTGTTTTTGTTTTTTAAGACAGGGTATCTCTGTGTAGTCTGGTTTTGAGCTTGGTTTTCTAGACCAGACTCTTCTCATGCCTTCTAAATGCTGGAATTAAAGGCATGTGTCACTACAGCTCATATGAACTATGAATTTATACCTACTTAATTCCAAACTCTATCCATACATTCTCAAATTTTGAAGATGACTGAATGCAGACATGTATGTAAAAGTCAAGTCTAGACTTCTAAACTGTATGTCATTTTTCCAGTTTCATTTTATTCTTTTTAATTTTTATGTGTGGTTGATTGATTATGGTGGTTGGGTGAAATCTCACTGCATATTCAATACTGGGAAAGTGAACTACCAATGAGAAAGCTTCCTTGCCCTCCTTTCCTTAAAGGTAGAGCTGATTCATATTCATATTTCCCTCCTCATAGAAGTGAATGCACTCATATTATTACTGCCTAATTCATATTGCTATATTTTAATTTTTCAATAGTTCATTAAGTGTACTCCCGACTCTATAGTAGTTTCCTCATAATACTTTTGCAAAATACTCCAAATCTTATATTTGTAACTGAAAATATGAACACTTGCAGTAGTCAATTAAGGCTTGCCATATCATTTCAGTATATATGGAATGAAAACCTTGCACACATCATGAAAATGGCTAACATTCTTCCAAGAATATATTTTAAAAAAACTGGTGAATCTTCAGAAATGTGAGCAGAAGGAAGGGTTATGAGAAGACCTAAGAAAGAGTTCATGAGAGCTAGACCTGGATATAGGCTTTGAAGTTCCTGAAGCACTTAAGACAGGGATGTAACACAGTGAAATGTATCTGGCTCCTATATCTTTTTTTCTTTTTCTTTTTTTTCTGATATCCTTGTTTTATTTATTTATTTATTTATTTAACTGAATAGTTTATTTATTTACATTTCAAATTTTATTCCTTTTCCTAGTTTCCCCTCTGGAAACCCCTATCCCATCCTCTCTCCCCCTGTTTCTATGAGGATATTCACCTATCAGCGCACCCACTCCCAGCTGCCTGCCCTGGCATTCCCCTATAGTGGAGTATCAAGTCTTCCCAGGACGAAGGGACTCTTCTCCCATTGATTTCCATCAAGGCCATCCTCTGCTACATATGCGACTGGAGCCATGGACCCTCATATTTGGTAATAGTAAGCTAGGATTTAAAATAGCCAAATAAGCAAGACAAGATATAGTAGGTCTGGAAGAAAGAGGATGCTAGTTTAATTAGAAAGACAGTACAGGGGATAAGAGAAAGAGGTGATCCAATTTTTATTTTTTTGATAAAGAGTGTTTCCTTAAATTAAAAACTTACATTTATATTTTTGAACTCTTACAAAATGTGAGAACCGAAAGAAAATAGATGGACTTGATCATTTGATAATAATGATTATTATTATTATTATTATTATCATTATTATTATTCCGAAACCAGTGTGGTCTTGGTAGGCTTGTGGTGGAGACAGAGTGACATGGTTCCTTCTCCTGGGACAGGTCTCCAGCATGAGCTTCCACTAGTGCTGATGTCTGCTGTAGGTGTAAGGCTTGTTTATATAATAATGAACATATATTCATTTCCTCTGAGGATTGTCCTCCTTGTTCACATAAAGGACTCCATGAAAATCTGAGACAGCATGAGTCCAGGAGGAGAAAATGTGACTAATTTCTCAGCGTAATAATAAACACTTGGACCTTCAGGATAGCCCTTAAGGCTATGGGAAAGAGCTCTAAATACATGAGTTTGAAATATGTAATTTCTCAAAAATGCAAACATAAAAGGATGCAACATGAATTATGAGGGGTTTCATGATTATAAAAGAACAAAGGTAGCTACACTATGAACCAACTTGTCAGAAAGATACAAAGACAGCCAGATAAAAAGGCAGGCAGAATCCTGAATCCAATGTCAACCTAAAACAGAGGGAGCTTAGGCCCAGGTGTGGCAGAAATGGTAATTTCACAGCAGGATCCCACCCAACTACCTTATAGTCTATGCTTAACAAAGGCAGACAGATCTCTGAATTCTTTTGCAAGGTTAAGAAAAAATGTATGCTTGCTCTCTCTTAAGAATCAAAGGACTGGGGTTGCAGGATGCTGATTCATAAGATAATCAAAAGGAAACCTGGGGCAAATGACTGGATTAATATATAAAATAAAAGACTGGACCTGTGTTCTGCTGGAGATGAGCTGTCAAGAGACTTATTTTCAAATTAAAAGAGAGCACTGCTTGAAGAACTGATCACACACACACACACACACACACACACACACACAAACACAAGCAGTATATGGACAGAGAGAACACAAGTCCTCAGCTTGGATCCACAATTTGACCTCAAGTCATTCTTTTTGCTGCTGCCAGACAGCCCTTCCCTCAAAATCTTTCTCTATGCCTCTATGCTGAGGCTGGTCTTTAGCAATATGATTATTTATCAAATGCAGTCATGGTAGTCCAATCCTGGTTGTTGTCTCACTGGAGAAGCTAAGAATGTTATACGTCCTGTCCTTGAGGCTGGATGCCCTAACCGTTCCTATCTAGAGCTGAAAGCCTGAAGATTTTCTGTAGAGCCACTAATATTCATGTCTAAAAGCCAAAGAAGCTGATGTCTGTGAATGATGCTAGCAGCCGAAGCATCTGCACCAGAAGTGCTAGAGACAACAGCACTAGTAACACAGAGCTGATGAACTCAGGACAAAGTGACAACTTCTAAATAAGGTGTGAGGACAAGCAGCCTAAAACACAATGCTCCTAGTGAACCTCCTTTTTTCTTGGCTATTACCTCTTAGCTGATCCCACATCCAGGCAAGATGCCAACCAAAGTCAACCATCACACTGTACTCGTAGAGACTTTGTGGTTATACCAAGGAACATGTGGATGTTGGAACATCACTGGCATTGGGAATTTTGAGACTACACTTTGATGAACAACAAAGGTTTTCATTTTTTCAAGAAAGAACACTGAAGCATATTCTTAAAATTTAATATCAATTGTTATAAATCCACCATTTATTTTCTGAAAAAGTTATTTCTGGCTAAGCAGACTGTAAAAATTAAAGGTACCTTTCTCAAAACATTAACAAGTATCCATTTTAGTACCCTATTATCTTATATAAAACATTTTGTTTTTACAGTGATGTTTCAAAATTCAGGTATTCCTTGGCATAACCACAGAGTCTTTAGAAGCTCAGCTATAGCATGTATGCTATATATAATTGGTGTTATCATAACATCTTTTTTAATTCAATATTTTATTTATTTAAATTTTAGATGTTATCCACTTTCCCTATACCCCCCCATTAACCCCCTATATAATCCCTACTCCTCCTGTTTTGCTTTTATACAGTTTAAATTACATACAAGTATTAAGGTCAATTCCAGGTTGAGGAACTAGCAATACAATAGATGCAAATAGTCAAAGAGCAAGCAAGAAAATAAACACAGATGGTCAAAGAACAAGCAAGACAATAAACAGAGTCCTGTGATCACTCCTGAGATCACTATTTCTAAGGGCTTATCAGGATGGCCAAAATATCTGAGCTTACTTCTCTGTCCTAGCCCAAAGTCATTTTCATGCCTGAAGCCTACTTCTTTGCTCTAGCTTGAGATTTAGATTCCTACCTGTTCCTTCTTTGTTCTAGCCTAATATCAGACTCCTGCCTGCAGTTCATTTCCTTGTCCTTGGCCAATGTCAGATTCCTTCCAAGCAGCCCATTTCCTTTTCCTTGGCCAATGTCATATTCCTGCTAGGCAGCCCCAAAAGCCCTCCACATCTCTCTCTTTTTTAGTGCATAAACCAGGTCTTAGGTTGTTCTTACAAGAATGCCTTTCTTACCTGTCATGGAATATGCATTATCCAAAGCAATACATTTCTTTCTTAGGTTGGTAATGCTCTGTGTAGAATCTTACCCATCCTTGGCTTGCCAGACTATTAAATTAATAACTCTATCTAGGGATATATTTTCAGTTTCAAGTCATGTACTTTGGCTGCCAACATATTGATGTTGTTAGAGACAAGCTTTAACACAATGGGTGGAATAAAATTATTCCCAGGACAAAAAAAGAATAGCATGATCAAGCTATATATGTCATTCCTGAGGTTTGTCCAAAATCGAAATACTAACCTCAAGCCATAGATAATTTTATCAGCATTATCTGCCCCATCAAAGCTCCTCAGAGCAGCATTCTTTAAATTCATAATATCAGTATGCAAAGTTGGGAAGAAATAAACAATGAAATTAAAGACATTTTAGAATTTAATGAAAATGAAGACAAATCATACCAAAACTTATGGGACACTATGAAAGCAGTGGTAAGAGGAAAACTCAGAGCTCTAAGTGCCTACACCAAGAAGCTAGAGAGAGCATACATTAGCAGCTTAAAAATACACCTGAGAGCAAAGAAGAGTAGATGGCAGGAAATAATCAAACTCAGGGCTAAAATCAACCAAGTAGAAACAAAAAGAACCATATAAAGAATCAATAAAACCAGGAGTTGGTTGAGAAAATCAACAAGATAGATAAACCCTTAGCAAGGCTAATCAGAGAGCAGAGAGACAGTATCCAAATTAATAAAATCAGAACTGAAAAGTGATAATTATCAACAGAAATGTAAGAAATTCAAAAAAATCATCAGATCCTACTACAAAGGCCTATACTCAACAAAACTAGAAAATCTGGATGAAATGGACAGTTTTCCAGACAGATACCAGTTACTAAAGTTAAATCAGGAGCAAATAAACCATATAAACAGTCCCATAACCCCGAGAGAAATAGAAGCAGTCATTAAAAGTCTCCCCACCAAAAAAAGCGCAGGATCAGATGGTTTTACTACAGAGTTCTATCAGATCTTCAGTGAAGACCTAATACCAATTCTCTTCAAACTATTTCACAAATTAGAAACAGAAGGAACATTACCCAATTCATTCTCTGAATCTACAATTACACTTATACCTAAACCACATAAAGACCCAACAAAAAAAGAGAACTTCAGACCAATCTCCCTTATAGTATCGATGTAAAATTACTCAATAAAATTCTCCCAAACTGAATCCAAGGACACATCAAAACAATCATCCATCATGATCAAGTAACCTTTTCCCAGGAACGCAGAGATGGTTCAATATAAGTATTGAACACAGCATCAATGTAACCCACTATATAGCCAAACTCTAACAAAAAAATTTCATGATCATATCACTAGATGCTGAGTAAGCATTTGAAAAAAAAATCAACACCCATTCGTGGTAAAAGTCTTGGAAAGATAAGGAATCCAAGGCCTATACCTAAACATAGTAAAAGCAGTATACAGCAAACCAGTAGCCAGCATCAAACTAAATGGGGAGAAACTTGAAGGAATCTCATGAAAATCAGGGACTAGACAAGGCTGCCCACTCTCTCCCTACCTATTCAACATAATACTCGAAGTCCTAGCCAGAAAAATTAGGCAACTAAAAAGGTCAATCAAAAGGATACAAATTGGAAAGGAAGAAATCAAAATTTCATTATTTGCAGATGATATGTAGTATACTTAAGTTACCACAAACCTTCTACAACAGAACTCCTAAACCAGATAAATAACTTTAGCAAAGAGGCTGGATATCAAATTAACTCAAGCAAATCGGTAGCCTTCCTCTACTCAAAGGATAAACAGGTTGAGAAAGAAATTAGGGAAATGACACCCTTTACAATAGTCACAAATAATATAAAATACCTTAGTGTGAATCTAAACAAAACAAGTGACAGATCTATATGATGAGAGCTTCAAGTCTTTGAAGAAAGAAATCGAAGCAGACTTCAGAAGATGGAAAGATCTCCCATGCTCCTGGATTGGCAGGATTAATATAGTAAAAATAACATTTTCATAAAAGCAAATAAATTATGTATATGATTTTCAACTCCCTTTTTATCTACTTTTATTTTCCTTTCATTCTGAAACTAATTGGTTTAAAGAGCACGAGAGAGGGAGAGAGGGAGAGAGAGAAAGAAAGAGAAAGGAAAAGAAAGAGGGGTGAAAGATGAAGTAGGGAAGAAGAGGAATGATAGCATTGGAATTGAGAATTTTATTGTTTACATTTTGACAGATCCATACAAAATGTATGGGTACAATTTATACAAAACATTGATTGCTTTCTCTTCTATCTTTTCTTTTCCACTCCCCACAAGCTACTTCATCTCTTAACTATTAAAATATTCTTCTCACTCACGACTTCTCTAGTTTCTCTTGGTTTGGAAAGGACCATTTGTATGGTCAAGAGATCAAAACTATCCATTGAGAATGGTTGTTACACAAGTGAGTACAGAACTGAAGCTAATGGCTCCCACCATCCTAAAGTCCATCATCAATTGATAGTTGAACATTAAAAGTAGTGTTCCCAGGAGTCCCTCTCTTATTCATGACTTACTGTTGAAAAGAACCACTTGTGTCTGCTCAGTAAAGGCAATCTTAGCTGCTGAGTTTATGCTTATATTAGCTGCGTTGTGTCTAGCAGATGGGATTTCACTGTCCTTTCTCCTAGCTTATTGATGCCTCAGTTCTTTTGACAGCTGCACAGTGGATCCTGAGTTTTAGAAGAGGGAATATAAATTACTTATAAATAAGTCATTAAAAATCACTTATTCTTATAATCCTATGAAGAAACTAGTGTCTATATTTATTCATTGCTTACTGTCAAAAAAGATGGTTTCTCTGAATAGAAGTGAGATTAGTGTTGTTTCAGGGTATAAACATAGATAACTGATAAATAAGTTGAACTTAGATTGCAAGACAACAGTAGTAAATTTTCTCATGGGGTTTATGACTTCCTGTGGGATTGGTTGTTATCAGGTTTGAACCCTCAAAAATGAGTTACCTACCATAAGACAGACCTCAAATCCAAACAGAGAGTAGTGTGTCTGACACAGCATTCTAACATGTGGGTACAGATTTCCTCAAAGGGTCATGTGGTGGTCTATAGGATTCACTTCTACATGAGACTGTCAATGCCTTTTTTCTCTCACAGCCTGTGAAACACCTTCCAGAACTTGATATCTAGTGAGCAGGGATATTTACATCTCAATTTCAACTTGATTTTCCTATATCTAGCAGAAATAGACTGTGGTTTCTTTAATATTAGAGTATTTTCATCTAGTTCTGATAGGTGACTAAGCAAAATGGCAAAAGCTTGTTTTCTTTCCTGGAGCTTATGTGGTCTTGGTGACCAACAATTCATATAGACATATCTGAAACCTGGCAGCATTGAGTTTTCACATATATAATAAAGAAAAAGATGCTAATCCATATAAGGATGGGTACTAGTTTGAGGAGAGTGAACTTGAGAAAGCCTTTAGGAAGGAATGAGATGAGAGTGATGTAATCATATCAATTTGAAACACTTTTTTTTTAAACAGTAGCTCTGTACATGTCAATGTAATTAAGTTAAGGCACTAGAATGGTAAGAAAAATCAAATTATACAAGAATATTTTCAGTGAAATTGTGCATCAAAATAAGGTCCAGCTGACGTTGAAAGAAGAAAATTGTGTGACTATAGGGGCAAGAATTCAAATGATGATGTTATAAGTCAAACACACTAGAATCCAGAACAGGAAAAGGATGGATTTTTCCATTGTATATTTACAAAGAACTATTTACAGAGCAGTACAGAGAACATGGTGTGAGTATACAAACTCCACAATCACAAAAATAAATGCCACTTATTTTTAAAAAACTAAGTTCTATATTAAACTACAAATTAGTACGTTGATAAAGAACTTAGAAGAAAAGAGTATATGGGTTCTGAAATACTATCATGGCCGATGGGTGGGGAGATGAGGTGGGATGGATAAGGTGGGAAAGAGAGTGGCTACAAAGACTATTGTATATTACTAAAATATTAAATACAAACTATTTGTGAGTATGTGTACAAAGTACATTCCACTCAATTTATTAATATTATAATTAATAGAAGAGATATATTAAAATTAAAACACATATACAACATATAAGGAAATAAATCTAATGATTACAGATAAATAATATGCATCATATTTCTCATTTTAGAATGGTAGGTTTTGATTCTAACTAGTCAAATAATCAAAGGAAAGATTTTATAACTGTATGTGTTATCATTAAGATTAAATATCCATGCCCTTAAGCTGCAATAATTTAAATTTCATGATTTTATAACACTATCATAGTGTCAATACAGTAATTATGTTTCTATTGGATAATGCTACTGGAAAGTAGTTCCTTATCTAGACAAGAAAATTCACTATCTTTATCTCCCTCAATTAAGTTAAGATGAATGAGTTGAGAATAAAAATAAATAAGTACACTGTACATATTTTTATATTTATTATGTTTTCTGGGTCAAACTAGTAGCCCATTATGTAGTTGTTCAAAATAATCAGTGAAGTAGTATGCAAAAATGAACTATAAATCAGTCAAGAAATATACTGATTCTAATAGTGAAGCTTTAACTGTTGTTTATTGTACTCTTAATTAGGAAGATATTTCTGCAATGTAGTTTTTCATTATGTATACATAAATATATATACATATACATGTATATATATATATGTATATATATACACACATGTATAAGGGTATACATATACGTATATGTATATGTGTATGTGTATATGTACATGTATATGTAACCTTGCTTTAGCAAAAACACAAGCTTAGTTATAGACCCAAGAATGGTGTAATAGAAAAGATATTTCTTGCTCCTAGCCCATTTTTGGGGGTGATAAGTACAACTACCATGCCTTGCCAAAAATCTTTTCTTTGTGATATGGAGATAATAACACTAAATTACAGTAGATTAGAAGAAGATCACTCCAAATGGCTATATCTACATTATAGTTCCTACATCTTATAGCTCAGGGAACTTAAGGGATCAGGAACTAAAGAGATTTTTAAAAGCCAGAGTATAAAGAAGTCCACTGCGAAACATCTCTCCCAGATATGGCAAAATAAAGAAAACAGAGCAATGGCAATATTAATAGATATCCTGAGGTGAGAAACCTCAATCCAGCCAACTCTTAAACAAAAAATCCCTGTAGGAAACTAACTGAAAGAGGGAGAATTAGCCTATTCAATGGATAAACCTCCTAGTGGTTATTGAATACAAATGCTCAACCCTGAAGCCATATGCACACAAACAAAAACAGACTCATCACTCTGTTTCATATATTGAGTTGTTTATTTATTATTTATGTGTTGACACTAATACATAAATATACTTCTATGTATTTCTTTTCCACATCTATCAGTTTACCAACTATTATTTCTCTCTCTCTCTCTCTCTCTCTCTCTCTCTCTCTCTCTCTCTCTCTCTCTTTTTCTCTCTCTTTCTCTCTCT